>NC_044566.1:70358201-70654714 GCF_007565055.1 Rhinopithecus roxellana | reverse complement strand
CTGCCACCCAGGCTCAAGTGATTCTCTTGCCTCAGCCTCCCAAGTAGCTGGGCTTACAGGCACACACTGCTTCCACCTGGCTAATTTTTGTATTTTTAGTAGAGATAAGGTTTCACCATGTTGGCCAGGCTGATCTTGAACTCCTGACCTCAAGTGATCCACCCATGTTGGCCTCCCAAAGTGCTGGGATTACAGGCATGCGCGACCATGCCCAGCTCCAGAGTCAGATTTGAACTTAAGAAATATAACTGGAGGCAGTAGGAAGTTCTATGGGTGGGGACATAATGAATCCAGAGCAGGGTCCAGCAGAGTCAGCTTGCAAATGAATATTATTGAATAAACAAAAGTAGGGAAACATATAGTGAGGAGATTGTATTAGTTTAAGTGATGGATGATGACTATCTGAACAGATGCAGGGCAGTAGGACCAGAAAAAGGAAATATTTGAGAGAACGTAAAGATGAATGAGTAGGATCAATTAGGTGTGTGTGTGTGTGTGTGTGTGTGTGTGTGTGTGTGTGTGTGTCAAAGAGCAGGGCATGAAAGAGAGAGGGATCAAACACACACACATGATAACTTAGTTGCTTGTTTACGGGAATGGTTGGGTGGAGATATCAAAGGCAGAGATAGGGAAGTGTGTCTCAAGAGTGAGACACACTTTTGCTTGTTGGGGGTGCAGCATTAAGTCATATTTGGGATGTGTTGCATTTTAATCCTTAGCCTTTGGAGCATTCTGTGGTTGTCCCATCAGTAGATGTAAATGTGAGTCTAGAGCTGAGCAGAGAGATTAGAGATGGAGACATGCATCTAGAATCGAGGTACGCAAAAATGGTAGCTTTAGGCCAGGCACGGTGGCTCACACCTGTAATCTCAGCACTTTGGGAGACCGAGGTGGGTGGATCATGAGGCCAGGAGTTCGAGACCAGCCTGGCCAACATGGTGAAATCCTGTCTCTACTAAAAATACAAAAAAAAAAAAAAAAAGCCGGAGATGGTGGTGGGTGCCTGTAATTCCAGCTACTTGGGAGGCTGAAGCAGGAGAATCACTTGAACCCCAAAGGTGGAGATTGCCGTGAGCCAAGATCTCACCATTGCACTCCAGCCTGGGTGACAGAGGGAGACTCCATCTCAAAAAAAAAAAAAAAAAAAAAGTAGCTTTAGTCTTGAAAAAATGGGAGCAAGGAGGGAGCATAGAGAAAAAAAAACCCAGAGGGTCGTAGATGTATCCCTAGGAACTCCCATATTAAGAAGGCAGGTGAAGGGAGGACTCTCTGAAAGGCAAGATAGCCAGAGGGAAAAAGAGAAGTGAACAAGATAGGAGAAAATACGAAATAAGGCAATCTACCCAGGTAGAGCTGGACAGATTTAGCACAGTAAAATACAGGATACGCAGTTAAATCTTAATTTCAGATAAACAATGGAAAAATATCTTTTTCGTATTATTAGGGCCCAAATATTGGGTAAATGTATAGAATACACTTATACTAACAATTATTTGTTGTTTTTCTGAATTCAAATGTCTTGTGTTTTATTTGGCAATTCTACACTCAGGTTACTTATGAGACAACTTACACTGACTGGGCCTTTCACCTTATTACCCCATCTAGAGATGAAGCAACTGAGAACTCAAGGAAAGAGAGTGACTTATCCAAGATCACACAGTTGGTAAGGGCCTAAGTGGAATAGACCAGGTTTTCTGAACACAAGTTGGGGTCCTTTCTTCTAAAAGTGTGTCCAAGGTTCCATGTGATGATGGCATTTGATTAGAGCCAAAAGCTCAGCACTGGAAGTAGAACAGAAACCAGAAGGCAGCATTGTTAGATAAGATTATTATTAAAAGACCCATCTCTAAGGGATTAAGCCAAGGCAGGAGGGGGAGTGGAGTTTGCCTCAGATTATATGCCTTTTATTTGTCCTCTCTACTCTGGACTTTTTCTTTTCTTTCTTTCTTTCTTTTTTTTTTTAGAGACAGAGTCTCGCTCTGTCACCCAGGCTGGAGTACAGTGAAGTGATCTCAGCTCACTGCAACTTCCACCTCCCAGGTTCAAGCGATTCTCCTGCCTCAGCCTCACCGAGTAGCTGAGATTACAGGCATCTGCCACAACACCTGGCTTATTTTTTTTTACTTTTAATTTTTTTAAGAGAGGTAGGGTTTCTCCATGTGGGCCAGGCTCGTCTCGAGCTCCCGACCTCAAGCAATCCACTCACCTCAGCTTCCCAAAGTGCTGGGATTGTAAGTGTGAGCCACTGCACCCAGCTCTGCCTCTAGACTTCTAAGTCAGTTGCAGGGAGGATGGGAAGGTACTGGAAAAGATGAATCATTAAAAAATATTTTCTTCTAGTTTAAAAAAATAATTTGACAGAAGTTTGAAATTGTGGTAAGAAAAACATACATAAAATTTACCAGGCCGGGCGCGGTGGCTCAAGCCTGTAATCCCAGCACTTTGGGAGGCCGAGACGGGCGGATCATGAGGTCAGGAGTTCGAGACCATCCTGGCTAACATGGTGAAACCCCGTCTCTACTAAAAAATACAAAAAGCTAGCCGGGCGAGGTGGCTGGTGCCTATAATCCCAGCTACTCGGGAGGCTGAGGCAGGAGAATGGCGTAAACCCGGGAGGCGGAGCTTGCAGTGAGCTGAGATCCGGCCACTGCACTCCAGCCTGGGCGACAGAGCGAGACTCCGTCTCAAAAAAAAAAAAAAAAATTTACCATCTTTATTTTTAAGTATGTGGCTCAATAGTGCTAATTACATTTACATTGTTGTGCAATAGATCTCCAGAACTTAACCGTGCAAACCAAAACTTTGGGCTCATTAAACAACTCCCCATTTCCTCCTCTCCTCCCAGCCCCTGGTAGCCACCATTCTATTTCCTGTCTCTAAAATTTGTCTACTCTGGATACCTCACATAAGTCAAAAGAGGAGCCATTTTTAAGTTGGGACATAAAACTGGATCCTCACCCAGAGGCATTAAAAGAGTAAGTTTCAAAGAGTAAAGTCCTTCCCTGCCTGGAAAGGATTGACATTTTTAATTGACATAATATGGTCCTAGGAGACCATGTCACCTAAGGGAATTGTGGCTGTGTTTATAGGCAGCTGGTAACTTAAATGGTTCAATTTTTTTTAAAATGTGGTTTTGCTGTTACCTCAAAGGCTGCAACAGAAATGTGCAAAAAAATTTCCAAAAAGATGAGCAGTATTCTAGAGGTGGCTGCAAGAAAGATTGTTGAAACCTCCCAATCCTGGAGTTCTTTTATTATTTTTAGGGTGGAGGCATTTATGTGGTTCGTCATTGCTAACCACAGGTCATTGCTAACATGGTGGCTCAAATAATTTGGAGAGACCCTTTGGATTCCTGGATCTCTAATTTTTAGAGAATGGGTCATTTTCTGTTTTCCTACTTAATTTTCTTTATCACCAATGGAAGAAGTTGCTAGTAGTCTACCCAGTATCTGTTCTCCCCTTCTTCATTAGTAACAGAACCCCAGTTTTATTTAGGGCAATAGTGTGTACCAAATATCTGAGCCGTCCTTGTAACAAATGATGGCCAATGAGTTGGAAGCAGAAAGCTTAGTGGCGAGGAGATACTTTGGGGAAAGCCTCAGCAGCTGTCAGGCAGTTTTTATTATTTTCCTCTCCCTTTCCTCTTGTTGCATGGATGGTGCATTTTTTTAGCATCCATCTTGGTCCATGAGATGACTTGAAAATAGGAGCTTTGTGATGAGAATAATAGAGGAGAAAGATGAGAAGAAGCAGGGTCCCTGAGAGATCAAGGAGCTGCCTACCTATTTTATGTGAGCAAAAGGTAAACATCTTTTTTATTATTATTTAAGTTTTCTATTACATCTGCATCTAAATATAACTAATATGGTCTCCAACCCCTCATCCAATCAGATAGTAAGCATCAAGCCAAATGAAGGAATCAATGTAATTATGGCATAGTTGCCAGGCTATCCTCTTGTTGCCTTCCAACTGGATTGCAAGCCCTTAAGGGAAGGCATTAAGGCTATTTACAGAGGTGTCACCAACCTTTATCATAGCACTTGGCACATTGTATATATTTAATAAATGTTTAATGTTAGTGTTGATGGCAATTAGAGGAATCTCATCTCTGCACACCTATTCAATGATCATAGTTGCATCTAGATGAGCGTCATAAGATTTCATAAGTGCTCAGCTCTTTAGTTTTCTTAGAGTAAAATTGGAATGGTAGTTCACCTATCTTGAAAGGATTAGGGCTAGTGTATGTGTAACTTGAATGTAAGTACCAGGTTTCTCATTCATTGGGTTTAGGTAGAAGAAGTTAATAACAACCTAGAGTTTCTATGTGAAGTTTGCAGGACCTCTGGCCTTACTTGCAAAATTCCTCCCGTTCCCATATGGTTCCCTGGGAGTCCTTCATGAGATGCCTTGCAAGTGCCCACAGGACAGTCTGCCAGCTGGCACCACCCTGACAACAATGACATTCTCTCCTTCCAGGGAGGTTTCTCCTGAGTCCATGAGCTGAGCCTGAGATAGACCTACTGCCTTCTTCTACATCTTGCTCCAGGGACCACTGTTTATTCCTTATGCATTCGTAGAATGCTGAGATGCTGCCCAAGACCGAGTGTGGCCTCGGTAAATTTTAGCTCTGTGTTTTCTTTCCTGGGTGACAGGATGCAGAAACGTTGGCGAGGCCTTCTCTGGACATAGTTCCAGCCTAAGTTATTCACCCCAAACCATTTCATTTTCTCTTCCACCTTGACAGTACTGGAAGCAAAGATAATTTCTTCAGGGGTGAGGGAATTCCACTCAGGGACCTTGAAGAGGAGTATGAAACATCTTACTAAGGATCTCCCTGCGACAAATGTGTGGATTTAAAGAAGAAGAAAACATGGTGGATTAGAGACAGACAGAACCAGTCTCACCTAAAGTAGTTGTCCGTTGATGAATGAACCCCTCCCCTTTAAGTCCACCTTTAGAAACAGTTCCTGTTTCCCCCTTACAAGTAAGCGATAGTGACACTTGAGTCAGGAGGCTGGATATGATGGTCTGTGGCCTCAGACAGGATTCCCATCAGGAAGCCTGATGTTGAGACCTCACAGTGTAATTGTTCGCTCTCTTCTCTGCCTTTCCTTTTCTCTGCCAGCAGGAGCCTCAAGCTCAGGGCTCAGCCAGGTGGCAGCATAAAGCAATAAACCCGCAGACGGTGGTGCTGTCCTGTGGCTGCTCTGTTCTCTCCACACACACTCCTCTTTGCCCATTTTTATCGGAGCAGACCCAAGTCACATCCCCTCCTCTAGTTTTGTACTTTCTGACAGCCTTGGCTCCAAATCACCAAAGAAAGCAAAGACAAGCCACTGGAACGGAAGTTGCTGAGAACTTGTTGCAGGCAGAAATTCTGTGGTACGTTATACAGAGCAGAGCAGAGCAGAGTGGACTGGTTTAAAAGGTCCTGGGGATTTATGTGACCATCGCCCTCACCTCCACACGCACCTTTAACTAACACAGCCAAGCTCCCATTTTGTTCAGTAAAGTACTTGAATTTGCAATTTCTCAGAGCCACAGTGACCAGTGCTGGCTGTGCCCTCACTACATTTTCAGAAGAAAGAAAGCGAGGGGTTCGCAGAGAAGGCTACTGCCAAAATGCCTTGATTCTTACAGCGGCTGCTCCAGGATTTTCTTGGCCATGCCTACGACCCTGGCAGGGAGCTGAGTATTTCTCCCCTAGTTAATGCAGACAGGCTGATGCATTACCAATGGATTCTGGGGCCATGTTGTCTTGCAGCTAAGTGCAATTCCAAAGGATAATGTCTTCACCATTTGACTAGTGTTCCTTATTCTCAAAAACCCTGGTGGTTCCCACAAAGAACATTGAGTCTGTCACCATTTCTTGAGTAATTGTAACTACACAGATCTCTGTGTCATTTTGGAGTACTAAGCTAACATCTCTAGTACAGCAGGCCTTGTAAGAAGGAAAGAAAATAGAACAGGTGAGATCCACTGATGATTGTTTGTCAGCAGATCCGCTCTGAGGAGGCTCCATGCCTCAGAGAGAAGTCCCGCTTCTAGCTCACAATGTAGAGTTAATGAATAAACTGAATTCCTATGAACAGTCACTTTTCTCTACTTCTCCAGTGAGGACTAACATCACGGGACAGTTGACATTGGCTACAGCCTGAGAGCTAAGCTTAGCTGGCTCAATCCTGGGATGGCAAGAAGATAGCATTTCTACCTTGCCTAGTTTGTACAGCAGATGCACTTTCCTAAGCTTTCATGACTCATTAAGCATCAAAGCATTGGGAACAGCCTCTGAGATCTCTCCAACTTGTTGTCCTGTCTTGGGGACCTCTTGAACAAGTCTGACTGCTAGGAATTCACTTCCCACATATGCACTCTGGCAGGGAGTCTATTTGTAAATTAAGTGGCCCTGTAGGGGCAGACACTGTCTTATCCCCCTTCCCCCAACTACTGCAAACCTAAGGCGTCAGTAATGGGGCAGGTTCTAAGATTACCCATTCCAACTTTTCAGCTTCTTTTTCTTCATTTCTTGTTTCTGAGATGGGTGCAAAGATTTGTACCACACTTAGGGCTCTCAGAGGCTGAGTCCCGTGGGAAGGAACTTTGTCAAGCTGGCTTCAGAGGAAAGGGATGGCCTGTTGATTTGTTTAACACAAACACTTCAGGAAGACAATGGTGGAACTGATACTCTCCTGTGAATATTTCTTTTGGTGGCAATTGGTTTGTGGGAGGAAAATTTGAAAATATTTAAAAATCAAGTCAAGTAGATTACTTAGCAAAAACTGTCCCAAACTATGATATCTCACAAATAATATGCAGATTTTATATTTCTAGCCAGTGGTTCATTTATTGTCCTTTTAAAAATTATTTTTTATTTTTAAGAATTATTTGTTAATAGAAGAAATTTCTTAAACAGAGATGGAGTCTCACCACTTTGCCTAGGCTGGTCTCAAAATCTTGGGTTCCAGCAATCCTTCCACCTTTGCCTCCAAGAGTGCTAGGATTATAGGCATGAGCCACCACACTTGGTCTCATTATATTGTTAAAATATGATGTCATTCTATTTTATGACTGAGTCTGAAGGGGGTGTTTCTCTGGAGTTTCCCAATCCTCTCTTGAGAGAGATTTATAGAATAGCATTCAGTTGAAATCAATCAACTGACTAGAACTTACTACTTATATGTTAAGCATATATCCTAATTTATTTAATCTTCACAGTCAACAAAATGAATTACAATTTAGCGATTTAAAATATGTATTTCTTGTTATATATTATAGTTTGGGACAGTTCTTGGTTAGTAATCTTCTCAACCAGGAGTTCATGTACTTAAGAAATATTTGAAAGAGGTATTGTTATTATTTTTATTTTACAGATGTGGCAACTGAGGCAGAGAGAAGAGCCCAGCCAGGTAGGCAGAGGCTCAGCTAGAATCTTAGATGATAGTGGTTGTTGCTACTAAGATGAAGGGAAGAATGAGTAATGGGTAAAATCAGAAATTTCTGCCACTCTTCTTCTAATTCATCCAATAAATTTTAATTGAATTTCTGCTTTGAGCAGGATAGCATAATTGTTCAAGGGGGGTCTCTGAAGAAATCCTGGCTCTGAATTGGGCAAATTGTTTAACTTCTCTGAGCTTCTGTTGCTGTATCTATAAAATATGAAGCATAATGGTGCCTGCTTCATAGAATTGTTGGGAGACTGAAATGAATTATAAGAGCATTTAGGACTGTGTCTGTCACATAGTAAGTGCTCATTAAATGTTAGCTATTATCGTACGCACATATCATATGGGTGATTTCATGCAAGCCCCAGGGCCCAGCCACTGGCATTGCATAGGAAGGGCAAAGTCCCATGCCAGGGCCTGAGTTAAACTCCCAAACAGTACAGTGCAACACAGAGGGGTGAAGAATTCAGAAGGCATTTCTGAGAGATGCAATTCAGGAAGTTACTACATAGGACTGGAGATGTACATTTTGGCTCATTATTAGGGGACCAGAACTGTGCAGAAGGTCCCAGATGCACTGAACAAAAGTTCACTGGGAGTAGTCCAGTTAGCCAGAGCCCCATTCCAGAAAGGGCCCAGGGACCCTGGCTTAGGCTAAAGACATAGACCTTTTCCTTCCTTTCTATCTTGGTGAGATGCTATGGCAGGTATGAGAATAGCTTTGGTACTGTGTAACTTTCCACTGGGAAACTTTCCACTTTCCTCTAGTCCAGCAAAGGATGTGACCAGCCCCATGTAAGAGCAGCTAAGAAACTCCACTGTGTCTCAGAGAAATGAGAGCAAAATGTGAATCAAAGAAAAAACAAAAGCTCTGGTTGAGGATTCTGGGGTTCTAGAAATGAAGACATCTGCTTCTCCTTTTAATAAATATGGTAAATAGAGACTCCAAGAGCTTTGGAGAACATGTGGTAATTTGGGGGGAAAGAATGAGAAAAATAATGATTGTCTTCTCATTCTTACTTTTCTTTTTCCTGATTTATTCTGCCATCTTTATTCTCTTCCTTTCTCTTTTGCTATCTCCTACTCATCCCCATCATTATTGTCATCTTCACCATCATCAGAAGTTTATAGTGGAAGATATTGGAGCTTTGAAGGAAGATGGTATTTAGTCTCTATCTAAATTTGTCAGTAGGGAAGCAGAAACTCTGGGTGGGTCAGCTGACTCTAGGCTGGGCCTTCAGGAAGTTTGGTAACACCTAACTAGCCTACACAATCAAGAAAGAGGAGAGTTGGAACAATTGAGCTCAAAATGAAAGTTATAGCTGGGCTGTGGAATTAGGAATTTAAGTTTCTATAATTTCCTTTGACATGATGAAGCTGGTGATTGACCTCTGAAATGTGGCTGTAGAAAACCTAAAATCACCACGACTATCCTTGCCAGAAGCAACAGCTGGCTGCAGGAAGAGGACCTTGTTGGGAGACAGTTTTCCATGGGTCTTTTGTGTTTCTGTATAGCTTGCAAAGGCCCTGGCTGCTTTTGTTCTGGACTGTGTTTTCAAAGATGCTTGTGTACCAAAGAGCCTTGGCTATAGAGACAGCCACAGTGTCTCCCTCCAGAACAAAAGACGGGTACACCCACTGTTCATTTTAAAATATTTGCTTTTTCTAAGCTCAGGGTTCCTCTTTTTTGATGTAACCCACTGTGTGCAGGTCTCAGCTGGCCGTCTTCACTTTGCCCTGTGGGACCAGCAAAAGAAAATGGGGATGTTGCCATTGTTGTCAGTAATAAAGTCCTTTGTCTCTAACCCAGGAATCTTGTGTCTTCTACCAGTATCTATTATGCTGTGGCCAAGTAATTGTGAGTTTGCATGTAGAGTAAAACCTCAGACCATTCACAGTTCTTGATATATCTTCCCTCACTTCTGTCTTTCAGATATTGTGCAAATACATCTAACTATTAGAACCTTATGTATAATCTGAACTTTACTTGCAAGGGAGTCTGAGACTTGCAGGTTTAGCTTTCCATCCTCCATAGTACAGAAAAGCATCATCCCCACCATACTCCCTGTAGAGGCTTGCTATCTAGCTGAGATTTACAACAATGGCTACCACTTACTGGGCTCCCACATTATCTGAGAACTGTAGTAATTGGGTTACATACATTATTGTGAATGCTGACAATAGCTCTACAAGATAGAGATTATTTGACTCATTTTACTTATGAAGAAGCATCCACAGAGATTTAGTGTCTGCCCAGGACCATGTAGTTCTGTTTCTGAGCCATATTCACACTTTTGGGTCTGCCTGGTTCCAGTGCTTGGCTCTGTCTGCTCCTGGATGCTGCCGTGGCAGTGTAGCACAGAGAGTGACACATCTTGATGAATGTTTTATTTCCAGGAGCATCAGAGAGGAGCTCTCGCAGCCTCAGGACAGAGAGGAGTGCTTCTGAGGAGGGAGGCTTGATGGTCCTTCAGGAAGGGCAGAGCTTGGGCTCTGGGATGCAATGCATGGGTAAGGTGGGGAAGAGAAAGAAGCTGGACAGGACGATGTGAGAAGATGCACACAAGTCTGTGTTGGGGATAGAATAGGAATTTTGTGGAAACAGAGAGATAACATAGGAAGAGTAGGCGGAGAGCCCCTGTAAGGACCTGGTGTAAAGGCTGTTGGATTTCAGAATAAGGCTTGCTCCTACAGATAGCAATGGGAATAGCAAATCCATGATACGGCCCCATTACCTTCTTTTTCCCACTGACTTGTTTTCCAACCCAGATGACTCCCAGAAAAAAGAGCAGCTCACCATTTCTCTAGCCAGGGAACTCAGAGGGGGAAATGGCTGCTGGCTCAGTCACTCATGGAGCCAGGGAGGCAGCCTCTTCTCCCAGTTCTCCAGCAGGACCAGCAGAGGAACGGTGTTAGCATAAAATAGAGAGAGAGCATGGAATATACCTCACATTAGCAGACAATATTGCCTTGATTGCAGACAACACACATGAATTGAATTGATAAAGGAATCTTCCCATCAAAGCCAGAAATGAGTGGAAATTAACTTTAACAAAGTAAGCAACTGTGCTCAAGAGACAGACAGAAGAAACCCATTGCATACTTGGTGCGTGTCAGAGACATAGAGGAGCAAAGTGTTCAGGCCCATCAGTGAGCGCAAGAGTGATTAATAAACACTTACGCGGACATTCATCTGACAGGCGACTGACAAAGCCCCACAATGATGGGGGAGAAGGGGCATTTCTTCTTGATAGATGTATCTGAAATGCTCATTTACTCCTTTTTGATAGATTTAAATGTCCAGGTATTCTCTCACCATAGAAATTGATTCAGAAATGGTGCTGGGTTAAAAATAAGGGCTAGAGATTTAACTCCATCCATGTGGAAGGAAATGTATTCATCCTAGTCGTCAACACATAGATGGAAATGTGCTGGAGTTTCACGGAGGTTTGGGGGGAAGGGTACTTATTCTCTTTAAAGTATAAAGTGAGATAGATGAGTACAAAATCATTCTGCCTGAGATTTTGTAAATAGCATTAGTGACTGAATACAAGTCTTTTTCTCCCGGTGTGAAACAGTTTAAAAATTATCTGTTTGAAAGCAGTTCTCAAAGGGCAGACTTAAATTTGGTGCTCCACCCTCTAGATTTCTGTCACATGCCACCCTTGCTGGAAGGGGCTCAGGGAAAGGGAATCGGGGCTGGGGGTCAAATTGGCCAACCAGTGGTGTCTGCCATGTGTACTGAGAGCAATGACCACACAATAGAGAACGAGGGGGCCACCTCTGGAATGGAAACCATGATCAGGAATGATGGGAATTGTAGGATGCTGAAACCCTGCAGCCTACAGGCTCACCCTTTCTTTTAATACTTGATTGAAATGGCTTGCCTGTTCACCCCATCTCAGGAACTATGGGAAGTTCAATGCCCTCCAAGATATCTGGGGAAACCTGCACCTGCTTCTGCTTCCACCGAAGTCCTCTTCTCCCCACAAAATGTCCCCCATGCTCTCAATTCTGTCCCTCCTCCTTTATTCTCCCAAAATACCATCAACACAGGGCATGGTATGATGTTTTCATTGCAACTCAATCACAGTGACCAATTCATCAAAAACCAGGAGTCCACGTAGCTCTTGCATTCATTTCAGTTAGCCAGCATTTACTTTAATCAACTTCTCAGCAAAGGAATGAAACACTCTTTAGGATAAAATCCTGCTCACAATGGTGAGTTGAATTTTTAAGGAACGTTTCCCAAGGGACAATCGGCCTTTTTTCATCTATAATCTAATTCTCAAGGGCTTTTCAGAGCAGAGTCTTCTTTTTCACCTTGAGATCTTTTTTTTTTTTCCTTTTCCTATAGAGGTTTGTAGGTTGGTGTTTCTGATTGTGAACTAAATACATAAGTGAGCACTAATTAGTCTCGCGCATTCCACCCAGCCATTCTAAGACTCAGCAGTCATATTTCCTAAGAAAAAAGAAGTCAATGTTTTATTTTGCCATCCATCACAAAATATGAAAAAGAACCATCTCCATTTTCTTTAGTAACAGCTAAGGCCAAAGACCACAAATTAACCTCCCTTCATTAGGCACAATCAATAGAGATATGGAGTTTTCCCCCCTAGTCTAGACTTCTATTTGGGAATGAAATGTTGGAGTAAGCCACATTTCCTGCAAAGGCCGCGGGACAAAGGGACCTGCTGATTGCAGTCCATGTGACTCCGGGAAACGCCGGGCCTGGAGCTCAGGTTTTCGACTTTGGCATGGCAGGAGGCAGTGATGGATGGAGCTCCAGTTTGAAGGTCTGAGCTGCGATGAATGAAGCAGGCCTGCTGCGCCTGCCAGGGGCTAAGCGTTCTCAACAGTCACTTCACAGCTCGCTGGAAAACCCGGCACTGTTTCTATATTGGGCAGAACTGGAAGCTGCCGCTGACACATGCTTTCGGTGAGCACAGGTCATAGGTCGGAGCTCCCTGGACAGGCAAAGCCGGGCAGTCAGAGAGACCTTCAGAGTCAGGCTGGGCTTGCTCTGGGGCTCGGATGTTTCCTGCTTCGGGTATTGGGGGAAAAGTCACTGGAAGAAGACGCTGATGCTGTCCCCTCAGGGCTCTGATGGGGAAAGCGGATCCTCAGCAATGAAGCTGGAAAAACCACAGTTTTTCCAGGAATGAAACACTCTTTAGGATAAAATCCTGCTCACAATGGTGAGTTGAATTTTTAAGGAACGTTTCCCAAGGGACAATCGGCCTTTTTTCATCTATAATCTAATTCTCAAGGGCTTTTCAGAGCAGAGTCTTCTTTTTCACCTTGAGATCTTTTTTTTTTTTTTCCTTTTCCTATAGAGGTTTGTAGGTTGGTGTTTCTGATTGTGAACTAAATACATAAGTGAAAAATTTAAAACTGTGAGGGGTTGCCTGATTCATCCCCACGTGTACTCAGGACCACAGAAATCACCTCAGACTGAGGGAGCCCATCAGGTTTAAACGCTCACTTGCAGGGTAAAACGCTCACTTGCCCACGTTTGTTACTGATGTCAGAGGGCCCTCTGATGCTGGAAGGAGGCCCAAGTCACCCCAGAACTGGGCCATCAAGAAGCGGGGAAGGGCCTGACTACCACCGCAGGCTTGGGGTGTTACCCACATTTAAATCCATGTTTAAAGGTGAAAATTGCCCCTTGCAGAGCGTGCTATGGCTTAACCGTGTTCACTACAGTTCAGGTGTTGGAAACTTGAGCCCCAGTGTGGTGATGTTGGGAGGGGAGATGAGGTCTCTAAAGGGAAGTTTTTGGGCCATGGGGACACCATCCTCATTAATGAATTAATGCCATTCTTGCGGGAGTGGGTTTGTTATAAAAGGGTCAGTTTGGCCTCCACTAGTCTCTCTCTCCCCTATGGGATGCCTTCCATCATGTTATGATGCATCAGGAAGGTGCTCGCCAGATGCCAGCCCCATAATCTTGAAACTTCCCAGTCTCTAGAACCATGAGCCAATAAATCCCCCTTCATTATAAATTATCCAGTCTGTGGTACTCTGTCATAGCAGCACAGGACAGACTATGACCCAGAGGGAGGCAGCATTGTCCCCGTTTTACGGATGAGAGCACAGAGGCTCAGTGAGTTCTCTTGCGCGTGGCCACAGTGCTAGGAAACGGTAAAACCGGGGTTTGAACACGGGTCTCTCTTGCTCCAAATATCCTACAAAGGGCTTCCCCCATGAGACACTGGGAATGTAGAGGGGGTGGTTGTAGATCCGCAAGGGAAGTGGCGAAGGGATTTGGTAAGGCGTTTGAATGAAAATAAAGCTGCTTCCCTTCTGTGGAAGTACCCCTAAGGCAGTGGGGAACTCGTCCTGGGCAGCTGGAAACACAGCCCCGAATGCTTTTACTTCCACGTCCACTGGCGCAGCTATGGCTTCCACTGAGCCCCTTAAAAGAGAAAACTTGAAGTTGCAAGCATGAGGCTAGCCTTGGGGACCAAAAAGTTGCTCCTCTCTAGGCCAGATCATCTAAGTCCCGAGGCCTAGTTATCTGGCATGGGGTGGGGTGGGGTGTCCTTCAGAAGCTGGGGCTGTGAAAAGGCACCTGTTTCCTCCAAGGGACTGCCAGATGCAGGTGCTTGAGACTCACCGGGAAGAGGCGGGGCTGGAGGGACCGTGGTACTAGCAGGGGAGCTAGAGCTGGGAGGCGTAGATTCACACACCACTACCTTCATCATTCATTCACCAGCCAGCCATTTGGCATTGTGCTAGAAGCCAAGGTAAGGCAGAGTTGCGTAGGACACCATCTCTGCCGACAGCGAGGCTTGCATGTGTGTAAGAAAGAAAGGCAGGCAGTCCCCACATGGGACTGTGGGGGCCAAAAGAGGATGTGAGAAGCTTCTTGGGGAGGTGATTCTTGAGCTAAGACTCAAGCAATGAGAAGGTGTTTGGGTGGACGATGGGAAACGCATCTCAGGCTGAGGGACGAGCTGTGATGGAGGCATGGAGCAGAAACAGCCTGCACTTCGGAAAAGATGGCTGCATCTGTGTTTTCCCAGTCACTTACACATGTGTGGCCCTGAGCAATTTCTCCGAGACTTGGTTTCCTTATCTTCAAGATGGACATCTTATACTCCTCTGATTGGACTGTTGGGAGGACTCCCCGGGACAAAATAGAAAAACTCCTGGATCGGAACCCTGGCATCAGTAGCATGAGGTCAGCACCTGCTCCCTTCCAGCACCTCAGAGCTGGCCAGGCCCCACAACGCTGGTGCCCCTCCTCCATTTAGTCACAGCACGGTGGCTGTGAAGTGACGCAGGGACTGCTGTGCAGGTGTTGGCTGGTGATCTGGAACTGGGCCGCTCTTCTGTTCCCTTCCTTTCCCTTCCCAGTTTTGCCACTTCCTGCCCTTTCTCCTTGTTTGTGGAATCTGGTCCTCTGTCCCGGCCCCAGTTTTCCAGCCTCAATTCTCTCCTCTGCAAATGAGCTCCTCCAGGGCTATTGGAACACTCGCCAAGTCACACTAGGTGACTTCTGGCAGTCACCTGTTTCAGCAGGTGAAAACTCTTTGTTTATTACAAATCACTGGAGAAAATCTCTCGAGGCCTGTACTGTCCCACGAGAACATCCAAGTTGCAGCTGGCGTGGGGCTAGGGGGTGGTGGTTTAGGAGAAGGTGAAAGGGCTGCAGGTCTGAGGGAGGGAGAGACTGGAAGTGGAAACTCAGTGGTTGGCCACTTATGTATTTGTGGATCTTAGTGAGTGAAGGGTGATTGGAAAGCTGCTTTGCTGTGTTCCTGGCCATCTTCCTTTGTTCTGTCCTCGAGTTGGGTGGAATCAGTGATCATCACTTTACTTGTTGGAAGCATTGTTATCCTCAGGTCTCAGTGCCCCACGAGTGCCCCAGACACTCAAGCTAAATGAAGCCTAAGGAAGCCTTGCCTGAATACGAAATTCTGTCTGAAGGAAATCTTGGAGATAATGTGTTTACAGGAGTGCTTGTGGGTGGAGGACAGAAGCAAGTAAGTTCCCACATCAGCTGGGGGTGCAGCGCAGAGCTGTTGACACAGCTGGGTCCCTTGGTGCACCCGCAGCAGCCACATGTGTCTGTAACTTGTTCTGAGGGGCTGCCATGCCTTTGGGGCTGACCCAATGATGCTCTCACGCCCTTCTCATGGGCCCGTCTGGTGTGAGCAGCTGCTCTGGTGTGGTGAAGAAACTGGGGGTTACAGTTGTTCAGATACGTGGTCGGGAGCATGTCCTGACACTTATTACCAGTGTGACCTTGAGCAAGTCATTTATCCTCTCTAAGCCTAAGTATTCTCCACTGTAAAGCAAATCTAAAAATACTTACCAGCCTTTCACATGGGGTTGTTACAAAACTCAGATGAAAGGATGTGAAAACGCTTAGTAGAGTCTCTGAACCAATGTGTAATTCCGGGATTATTATTTGTTCCATGAGGGACTGACTGTTCATAATTCATGACATGAGCCCTGATGAGGAAGCCTGAGGGCTGGGCCTGGAAAGACCCTCAGTAGCTGCACCAGTGCCCAGAGAGCACCCTGTCTGGGCTCAACAGATACACTTTGCCCTGTTGGGTGACCTCTGCACCCGGTTGGTGACGTCCTGAGACGTGCAGGCAAATCCATTTTAGGGTGGCCAGCAGCCCAGTCACCATGGCCAAGGGCTCTGGGGGACCTTTTGGGCTGGAACCAGTGGCTAGCGGTCTTTAAAGGGTCCAGGTTTGTGGCATAAGTGGTACGAGCTCACAGACGGGAAGCCTGACCAACTTCTACAAGGCAATTGCCACCAAAGTGAGTCTACCCGTGACCAGGATGTAGCTGGTCTTCTGCTTTGAAGAATCAGGAATTTTATTTTCCTCCCGAGTTAATCCAACTTAGGTATTCTGACTCATCTTAACAAGATCACGACAGGCTGATGTATAAAACTAGAATGGCTGCTCACTGATTTACAACTAGAATGTAGTGGTCCAGTTGACCTGATAAACACATGGTTTCATATTAGTTAAGCTATGCAAAAAGTAGATTTGCCAGAATTATCAGTATTCCTATTAGAAAGTTATTTAGCAAGCTTGGAATTGGAGCAAGGAAGTTGGTTAGATGGGTTAACAATGGTAGCAGGCTAAGATGGACAGACGCAAACTTTTTCCTAGAAGATAACCTTACTACAAGGCCGTGGCTGCATCAAGTTCTTGATCAAATGGCCCTATTCCTAGACACAGATTGGATGGGCACTGCCAGGATTTGTCTTGGGATTTTCTTTCTCTAACCTTTTATTGTAAACCCACCTGTCTTCTCATTGGCCTTTTCTTTCTTAAGTTAAAATTCACATTCAATCAGGTTAGCATGGGTTCTGCAGGCCTGGGATCCATTGAGGTTTCCTGGTCTCTGTCTGCATCTACCGTGTGTGAATTGCATAGCTTACCTGTCTGGCAATCTTATTCTTTATTTCCAAACACCTTCGAAAGAGAGGCCAGTGGAGACTAAGTTGGGTGGGTGGAAATGTGGTGATTCCGAGTGGCCCATCACATCTGGAGCAAGATCCCCACCTGCAGCTGAAGACACTGGGGTAGGACTGAGACCCCGGACAAGAGCTGATTAATTGGGAGGTAAGCCACAGATGGCTTCCAGTACCGGCAGAGCTATCTGACTATACCCAGGAAAGCGAGGCAGAAACCTGGCCCCAAGGACTGAGCTGGCCAAGGTGTGAAGTGGGAGGAGAGGTGCAGATTAATAGGGTGGGTCCTCCTCATCTCCCCAGGGCTCACCTGTTACAGAGAGGGCAGCAAAGCCAACTCCAGATGCCATGTGCTGTTGGGGACTGGTTTGGGGAGTGGGAGAGGTGGACCCAGAATGTGGTTGGGCCTGAGGCTTACAAGAATATTGGGCAATACTCTCAACCAGGTGGCACCAAGATCGGAAGAAGAAAGAATGTTTGGAAAGTGGATGATGTTGGTAAACATCGGGGGAACCAATGCTGATCTTGTCCATCAAATAAAAATTCTCTGAGGTTTTTGGGAAGCCATTTGCCAGGTCAGAGTGAGTTAGGACCGGCCCTGTGATCCTCTCCTCCCTGACTCCTGGTCTCATCCCTCGCGGATGGAGCAGCTCGTTTTGGGACAAGCCTGCGCAGTCTTTCCCTGGTCCATGAAGGAACTCAGTGTCAAAGATTCTCTGAGAGGGGTAGGTAAGTGCTTATAAGCACAGCCTTGAAGAGAGACAGACGTTGTTTGAATTGCAGCTCTGCCACCTACTGGCTGTGGGCCATCGAGCAAATCAGTTAACCTCTCTCCAAGCCACCTCAGTTTCATGGTTGGTAAAATGGGAGGAATCATTTTCACCTCACCTGTTTGTTGTGAGGATTAGATACCAGTGCCTGATATGAACGAGCTCTCAATCACTATCTATTGACTGATAAAATGAAATGATGCTTATAAGATTCTTGGGCCATGACTGACAGAGAGTAAATGTTCCATAGATGTCTGAAAATAGTAAGTGGTATTCACGGTCTCATTTGCAGGATGGCAGAGCTCAGGGCCAGGCTTGTGGGCCACCCAAGCTCCAACACACAGTCATGGAGAGGAGAGTGCCACATCTTCTGGTCCCCGGTCACATGGCCACATTTTAAAAGTTTAATCCATATAAACGGGGAGCAATTTTCCATTTTGATGACTTGTTTAAAGTGCTCCTAGTCAGGAACCTGCACCCGCCGGGGCAGCTGACCCAGGTTCAGCCCCCCTTGAATGGGTGCGGGGGTCCAAGTGAGACAAATGCCCCAACTCACTTTCCCACTCTGTCTGGCAGCTCCTGGCATCTGAACTTGCTTCCTGACAGATAGGGTAGGAAAGGGGTTCCACATAGCATGTTCTTGTGGCTAAAAGGATAGAATCATAAGCCCTTCTCTCAGAGCTGCACTGCCTTGAGAGCTTCCATAAAATAGGTATTTCATATTCCAATCAGATGTCATCTCTAAGGAACCCACACGCAGTGATCACAAACAGGAGTTCCCAGCATGAAATGGAAGGCCCCTTGCCCTGTAGTTCACTCTACACAGGTCCCCCACCCACCATCTCCAAGACTGGGTGGGGGGTCTCAGTCCTGCCTCCACAAGCCCAAAGTCCCCAACACATCTTAAGATGGCCTTTCATCTGAGAACAGATGGAGACAGATGCCAGCTTGGGATCTGCAGGACCTGTGAGGCAGGGAGAAAGGGCATCTGGCCGTTCTAGCCTCTGCTGAACCAGTCCCCCTGTGCGAAGTTAGTTTTCTTCATAGAGGAGCCACAAGGTCAAGGCAAGGGCCATTGTCTAGAAAAAATGAGTACCCAAAGGTTACTTTTTCTGCTCATATCATGTGCAAGTCCATTGGTAAATTCAGAACTCATTGGTCTCTCCTCCTCGTTGTTACACGGTGAGGAGAATTTGGGAGATAATTCCCTGTTGGAAAAGGACCTGCCGATAGCATTTTAGACTCTAAATTTCAGAGAACCCGTATTTGACATCAACTGTCCAAAGGAGACAGCAGGTATTATTAAGGGAGAGCTCAAGCAGGGTTGTTTTTTTTTCTGACCCACCCCCACTTCCAGCCTCTGACTCGATGAGTGTGGCTGAGAATAGTTTTGAAATAATCATCAGAAGAGTCAACTAGGGGATGCCAGGCAGGTCTAAGATCAAGATAGATTTGAAATGTCCAGTCAACAGAGATGGTTTCAGCCTCTGACTACTTCTGAGGGTGAGACCCCTAAAATGATTCCATTATGATGGTTTCTTCACCTGCTCGGTTGGTAGAGTCATTCCTTGTTGCACAAGAAACCACGTTTCCCAGATTTACCGTTGCAAAAGAGGCTGGAAGGAGCTCCTCACTCTCTCTCTTGGACTTTGGTGCCAGATCATTATTAAATTGCCTTCACGACCCACCTCACCACCACTTACACACTCAATGAGTGTCTACTAGGCAGGGGCTCTTGTCTTCCTCACAACAACCTTATCACATTAGTACTGTTCTTCACATTATGCAGATAAGGAGGTTGAGGGCTAGAAACTTCTCATCACTCACCTAAGACCCCCTGATTGGACCTTACGCTGCTGGAAGGGCACAGGACACGGACTTCTCTCTCCACCCTTTCTACCCCCTGGTTCTTCTTACTTTTTCTGTCAAAATAGGCATCATGTACCTACTAAGTGTCAGATACTGTTCTAAGCCCTGAGGATTCAAAGATAAATAAATGAATCTCTGTCCTTAAGCAGGTACATTATTCCTTCTATAATACCTCGTCCCAGTGGAAAGGCATAGATGTTAGACTACACATGTACTTGGTGCTTCTTACTCTTTCTTTCAAAAATAGGCATCATGTACCTACTAGATGTCAGTTACTGACATCAAAGCCCTGAAAGTCACAAATGAATAAGACATCTGTGCATGGTGGTTCACACCTGTAATCCCAGAATTTGGGAAGGCTGAGGTGCAAGGTTCACTTGAGGCCAGGAGTTCAAGACCAGCTTGGACAACATAGTGAGACCCCCGTCTCTGCCCCCTCAAAATGAATAAGACCGTCTCTGTCTTTAAGCAGCTACATAATTCCTTAGGCATCACCCAGTGGAAAGTGGTAGATGTTAGGATACGTATGTACTTCATGCTTCGCAGGAGAGGTGACAAACTGAGTCTTTTAAAAATATTTTTAAATTGCTGGAAGTAGTAAATAGAGTAGAAAAATGAAAAATAATAAAGAGTAGAAAAGTTTAAAAATACAGAGTAGAAAAAAGTAGACTAAAAATTTAGAATATATAAATAAGGAAAAAGACAAATTATCCACATTTTTTTCTTCAAATATTTTCAAACAAGTGGAATTATATACTATAAGGATATTTTTGTTTTCTTTAATTGTCTTAATTATTTTAATAATAGATTTATGAATACATTCTTATTAGAAAAATTCAAATAATACAGTAAAGTTACCATCACTTTACCTACCACTCCTAATCCCCAATTTCATTCTTAGGGGAAACTCCCATTTAAAATATTGTTTGTAGGCTGGGCACGGTAGCTCATGCCTGTAATCCAGCACTTTGAGAGGCCGAGGTGGGTGGATCACCTGAGGTTGGGAGTTCGAGACCAGCCTGACCAACATGGAGAAACCCGTCTCTAATAAAAATACAAAATTAGCTGGGTGTGGTGGCACATGCCTGTAATCACAGCTACTCGGGAGGCTGAGGCAGGAGAATTGCTTGAATCCGGGAGGCAGAGGTTGCGGTGAGCTGAGATAGCGCTATTGCACTGCAGTCTGGACAACAAAAGCGATACTCCTTCTCAAAAAAAAAAATATATATATATATGTATATATATGTATATGTATAGTTTGTATCGTTCTAGCCCTTGTGCACATACAGATACACACACACACACGCTTTTATAATCTTTTTTAAAGAGTTTGTCCTATATAATTAAATATACTTCTACAACAGCGCTTTAATGTCTGGTTAATATTCCATTGTACAGATGTACCATAAATGATTTAACCAATTCCTTGTCTTTTGGCATATAGATTTGCTATGGTTTGAATGTTTTTTTTTTTTTTTTTTTTTTTTTTTGAGACGGAGTCTCGCTCTGTCACCCAGGCTGGAGTGCAGTGGCCGGATCTCAGCTCACTGCAAGCTCTGCCTCCCGGGTTCACACCATTCTCCTGCCTCAGCCTCCCGAGCAGCTGGGACTACAGGCGCCCGCCACCTCGCCCAGCAATTTTTTTTTTTTTTTGTATTTTTAGTAGAGACGGGGTTTCACCGTGTTAGCCAGGATGGTCTCGATCTCCTGACCTCGTGATCCGCCCGTCTCGGCCTCCCAAAGTGCTGGGATTACAGGCTTGAGCCACCGCGCCCGGCCGGTTTGAATGTTTATGTTCCCCAAAATACATATGTTGGAATCATAGCTCCCAGAATGATGTACTAGAAGGTGGAGGCTTTTGAAAGTTTATTAGATGGTGAAAGCAGAGATCTCATGAATGAAATTAGAGCCTTATAAGTTAAGCCCAAGGGAGCTCATTCACCACTCCCACCATGTGAGGACACAGCAAGAAGGTGTCGTCTACGAATTAGAAAGTGGCCTTCACCAGACACAGAATCTCTTAGTGCCTGGATCTGGGACTTCCCAGCCTCCATAATTGTGAGAAACAAGTTGTACTGTCTATAAACTACCCAGTTTACCGTATTTTGTTATAGCGGCCTGAACAGATAGATAGGACTGCCCACAGTACTTTTACTATTACAAACATGACTGCAATGAAACACCTTGACTCTGACTCTTTGAATTTGTAATGATGTTTTAAAGACTAATACTCATAGAAATGGAATTTCCAGGTGAATGCATACATACATTTTGAGGCATTTAATATGTATTCCTTTTCAGAAGCTTGTAGTGATTTAATTCCCACCAGCTCTGTATGCTTGCCTGTTTGCTTAATCTGTTCTGATATTTATACTGTTGTAAGCAACAGCTAAAGAGTGTATCTTACTATTGTTAGGTATTGAATTTCTTTGTTTTGTTTTGTTTTGTTTTTTGAGACAGGGTCTCACTCTGTTGCCCAAGTGTAAGTGCAATGGCATGATCATGGCTCACCGCAGCCTCCAGTGACCTCCCAGGCTCAGGTGATCTTCCCACCTCAGCCCCCCGAGTCACTGGGACTACAGGAAATGCCACTACACTTGGCTAATTTGTAAAATTTTTTTTTGTAGAAATGGAGTCTCTCACTATGTTGCCCAGGCTCTCCAACTCCTGGGCTCAAGTGATCCTCCCACCCCAGCCTCCCCAAGTACTGGGATTACAGATGTGTGCCACTGTGCCCAGCCTGGATTTCTTTGACTGCTACAGTGATTGAATACTTTTGTGTGTTTATTGGTAATTATGTTTCTTCTTTACTTATTACAGATATCAATCCTTTAGATTTGAAAGAACGTTAACCATTTATTGCAAGTGTTCTTTACTACTATCATTTGCACTAAAACCTTTTATAAAAAAATTATAGGCTGGGTGCGGTGGCTCACATCTGTAATCCCAGCACTTTGGGAGGCTGAGGCTGGCGGATCACAAGGTCAGAAGTTCAAGACCAGCCTGGCCAACATAGTGAAACCCTGTCTCTACTAAAAACAGAAAAATTAGCTGGGTGTGGTGGCACGTGCCTGTAGTCCCAGCTAGTCAAGAGGCTGAGGCAGGAGAATCTCTTGAACCTGGGAGGCAGAGGTTGCAGTGAGCTAAGCCCACACCATTGCACTTCAGCCTGGGTGACAGAGCAAGACTCTGTCTCAAAAACAAAAAACAAAAAACATTATAAGAAAAAAGACAAATGTAAAACATAGTGAAAATCCCCTGCATGGAAGGATGAATTGTAATGTTCTTTTCCCCTCCTTTTCCCTTTCTTTCCTTCCCGTTAGTCATAGTAAATTTAGTGTAACATATCAAAATTATGCTTTGAAAAGTGGTCAGTTTTAGCAGATTCAGAATGAAGACAAGAACAACTTTCAGATGGCATAATGGGGATGGGCAGAGGAGTGGGAGAGATCAGGGGAACTTGTGTGGAGGAGGTCAGAGGTAGGGGGTTCAAGGAGAGGAAGGGCTGCCAAACATCCATTTGCGACAAGCTGTATATATAGCCTGAAGGGAAGCTCAGGATATGTTTGGTGCTATCCTCTGGATGTCACGTGTGCTTTGATTGGTTAATGACAACCCTTATTTTCTTCCTAATGGCTTGTGCCTTTGTGCCCCTCCAGACATGACAGTTACAGTCCCAATCCCACTTCCTAGAGAAAAGCGCCATTCATGGTTGTAGTGGGTTGAACAGTGACCCTGCAAAGATGTCCATGTCCTAATTCCTGTGAATATGTTACCTTAACGTGGTAAAAGGGACACTGTGGATATGATCGAGTTGAGAATCTTATGATGGGGAGATTGTTCTGGATTATTCAGGCAGATTCAGTGTAACTGCAAGGGTCCTTATGAGAAAGCAGCAGGTGGGTCAGGGTCGGTAGCAGGAGAAGCAGCCAAGGAAGCAAAAAGTTGGAATCGTGGGAAGAAGGAGCCACAGAATGCAGGGGCCTCTAAAAGCTGGAAAAAGCAAGGAGATGGATTTTTCCAGAGCCTCCAGGAGGAACCAGCCCTGCCGACACCTTGAATTTTTTTTTTTTTTTTTGAGACAGAATCTCATGCTGATGATACCTAGGCTGGAGTCCAGTGGCTTGATCTCAGCTCACTGCAACCTCCGCCTCTCAGGTTCCAGGGATTCTCATACCTCAGCCTCCCGAGTAGCTGGGATTACAGGCACCCACCACCATGCCTGGCTAATTTTTATATTTTAAGTGGAGACGGAGTTTCACCATGTTGGACAGGCTGGTCTTGAACTGCTGACCTCAAGTGATCCGCCCGCCTCGGCCTCCCAAGGGGTTGGGATTACAGGCGTGAGCCACTGGCCCAGCCGACACCTTGACTTCTGACCTCTAGAACTGAAAGAGAGTAAATGTGTGTCGTTTTAAGTGACTGAGTTTGTAGTAATTTTCTAGCCACAGTATTAGTTCTTTACTAATTACAACTCTACTCAGATTTTTATACTTTTTACAAGGTCATAATCTGAGTTTATTTTTGTGCTATTTTAAAAGGATTAACTAGGCTATCGTAATTTAGACACAAAAAGTGTCAATTATATCAATCTTGATTCATTTAGTTTTAAAATGTATTTATTTAACAAATAAATGGGAGTAGGGAGGGAAGTGGAGATGGTGGGGAGATAGGAGGCACTTCACAGTATTTCCAGAGAGGACTCTCATGGTGCCTCCTCAGAGGGCAAAAATTGGCTCACATAACTGTTGAGCTTATCAATTTTGCAACCTTAATGTGTCAAGTCAGGGAATATTCGAACCAAGTCATTGCTGGTTCCATTCTGGTCTAGTAGTATCCATTTGTCTTCCTGGCAAGGAAGGCAATCCTTAAACATCCTTCAACACCCAGCTTACTGCTAAAAGAAAACATAATAGGTAAATAGGTCTGCGATCTTGCTAATGGAGGTCTAAGTGGGCCACAAGAGGCAGAAACATTCTATCAGAAGAGTGACAGCTGATTTCACAAATGTTTAAAATGTCTATATATGAAAAGCATCTCGGCCAGGTGCAGTGGCTCATGCATGTAATCCCAGCACTTTGGGAGTCCGAGGTGGGCAGATCACGAGGTCAGGAGTTCGAGACCAGCCTGGCCAATATGGTGAAATCCCTGTCTCTACTAAAAGTACAAAAATTAGCCGGGCGTTGTGGTGCATGCCTGTAGTCCCAGCTACTCAGGATACTAAGGCAGGAGAATCTCTTGAACCTGGGAGATGGAGGTTGCAGTGAGCCGAGATCACGCCACTGCACTCCAGCCTGGGCAACAGAGTGAGACGCTGTCTCAAAAAAAAAAAAAAAAGGCCGGGCGAGGTGGCTCAAGCCTGTAATCCCAGCACTTTGGGAGGCCGAGGCGGGCAGATCACGAGGTCAGGAGATAGAGACCATCCTGGCTAACACGGTGAAACCCCGTCTCTACTAAAAAATACAAAAAACTAGCCGGGCGAGGTGGTGGGCGCCTGTAGTCCCAGCTACTGGGAAGGCTGAGACAGGAGAATGGTGTAAACCCGGGAGGCGGAGCTTGCAGTGAGCTGAGATCCGGCCACTGCACTCCAGCCTGGGCGACAGAGCGAGACTCCGTCTCAAAAAAAAAAAAAAAAAAAGAAAGAAAGAAAGAAAGAAAAGCATCTGAACCAAAATTAATAGGTAAATAACCTGAAATGAATTTTTGGAGAAAAATTTTTATGTCTTCTTTTGCAGTTCAAAATATGTGACTCAGCAGTTCACTTTCTATTATTCTACAGAAATACACAAACTAGTTAGCACACGGATACCTGTACACGGATTTTGGCAGTAGGACTGTTTGTGGTTGGTGATGGTAAAAAAGAAAAACAAAAACAAGAACAAAAAAAAACCCCTGAAAACAACCTAGAAATTCTTACATTTCAGAAAGCTTTATTTATTTATTTATTTATTTATTTATTTATTTTAAGTTCTGGGAGGAATTTGTCTAGAATTTAAGTGACTTCTGAGGGATTAAATAATTTTTCCAAGGTTTTCCACATAAGAGGTGGCAGAGTTGGAATTTCAACTCAAATCTGTCTGACTCTAATACAAGTTATGCTCTTTCTACCCTATTGCAATAAGACACAGGTTAATAACCTGAAGAAAGGGAGGAAGGACCAGGCGCGGTGGCTCGCATCTGTAATCCCAGCACTTTGGGAGGCCGAGGTGGGTGGATCACCTGAGGTCAGGAGTTCAAGACCAGCCTGGTCAACATGGTGAAACCCCATCTCTACTAAAAATACAAAAATTAGCCGGCATGGTGGCACGTGCCTGTAATCCCAGCTACTCAGGAGGCTGAGGCAGGAGAACTGCTTGAACCTGGGAGGCAGAGGTTGCAGTGAGCTGAGACCCCACCACTTCACTCCAGCTTGGGGGACAGAGTGAGACCCTGTCTCAAAAAAAAAAAAAAAAAAAAAAGGCCGGGCGCGGTGGCTCAAGCCTGTAATCCCAGCACTTTGGGAGGCCGAGACGGGCGGATCACGAGGTCAGGAGATCGAGACCTGGCTAACATGGTGAAACCCCGTCTCTACTAAAAAAATACAAAAAACTAGCCGGGCGAGGTGGCGGGCGCCTGTAGTCCCAGCTACTCGGGAGGCTGAGGCAGGAGAATGGCGTAAACCCGGGAGGCGGAGCTTGCAGTGAGCTGAGATCCGGCCACTGCACTCCAGCCCGGGCGACAGAGCAAGACTCCGTCTCAAAAAAAAAAAAAAAAAAAAAAAAAGAGAGAGAGAGAGAAAGAAAAAAAAAGAAAGGGAGGGAGGTGAGATTCCAAATCAAACACCTCCACTATGAACTATGTTGTATTATTTGAGGACAACATCATAACAGCTGTTTCAAGATTCCCCTAATACTGATTTATCTGATGCCTAACTTCCAATTTGTCTTTGACATGGAGACAGTACCATTTCCAGACTTATTTTTAAAAAATCGTTTGTCAGCCAGGAGCAGTGGCTCATGCTTGTAATCGCAGTGCTTTGGGAGGCCGAGGCAGGTGGATCCCTTGAGCCCAGGAGTTCAAGACCAGCCTGTGCAACATGGTGAGACCTCATCTCTACAAAAAGTACAAACATTAGTCAGGTGTGGTGGCATGTTCCTGTAGTCCCAGCTACTCGGGAGGCTGAGGTGGGAGGATCACTTGAGCCTGGGAGGTGAAGGTTGCTGTGAGCTGAGATTGCACCACAGCACACCAGCCTGCATGACAGAGTGAGACCCTATCTGAAAAAAAGAAAAGGGTTTATCACAACTCATCATTTGATATATGCTCCCACCGGCTCTCCACATGAAACCCCCTCTGCTGATACTCTGTAGGAACAACTCCTGCTGAATTCACGGTGTGGATCGAGGCAGTAGCATCATTTGACAAGAGTTGTTAAATTCCACTTATGGCTTCTTTGGAACATTTGAACAAAAGCCTCTGACAATGATGGAAGGGACAGTCTTCACTGTGGTCATGAAAATAAATTTAAAGAAGAATGAAATCTGAATTTAGTGTTTTAGTTTCCCAAATTCTAGTCATATCCTTGAGCGATGTTTTGAAATATTATGTTTAGGTTTGTATAATTATGTATTCCATTACCCCCGATACAGGGGAAAAAAATACTCTGATTGTCTTAAAAGGATACTGTCTATTGACTTGACAAGTTTTAAAAGGACATTTCTACCAGCCCATCTAAATTTTCATGCTGCATTAAAATCTATTAATGGGGTCATTGAATCATTGACTGTGAGGGTTGGCAGGAATTTTAGGGGTCCTGGAGGTTGCTTTGGGGCCAATCCCTGAGATGTATTTTCTCATTGAACACTCAGAGCAAGAAGAGGGAACTGGTAGCACCTCTATTTTACAAATGCTGAAAATTAAGCACAGAGAAAATTGAAGTGCTATTTCCAAGCTAATGTCATGTCTTCACATTCCTACTCTCCTACCATGAGAACCTCATGCCTGTAAAAGACTGAAACTTTTTTTTCAAGCTCCTCCCTTGCTATTAAGTAACCTTATTTGTGTTAGGCTTCTTCTCAGACACTCTAGTTCTTCTTATTTTTATTCTGTATCTTTAGGATTTTCTGTATTTCTCCATAGTTTGTTTTATTTAAAACCCCAGACAAAGACAGTGACTACTCTCCTAAAGGCCTGGTAGGTTCTAGAACGTGATACCTAGGTTTACATATCTGAGTGACTTGCTTGATTTTAGTTTGGGGTTACCATTCAGATACTTTGGAAAATAAAATTGACTGAACATTTACTCTAATTCCAGTCTCTGCTAAAAATCCCTCTAAAAAGACAGCAAAGGATTTTTTCATAAGGATGGGGAATGTGGAAGAGGAGATGGAACAACAAAATTTGGGGAAGTACAAATCAGGAGGATTTACCAAGGATTTAGTTAGAGGTGACTTAGCAACTGAAGGAAGCTGAATCTCCAACCACTCATGGGGGAAGCCAAGAAATAGCCCACCTGACATAGTTGAATCCCCAAATCTCAGCAACCAGGGGGGCCAGGTGTGCCTTCAAGTGGGAGTGAAGGGGGTGCTAAACAAAGAAGGATTTGCTGAAAGCTGTCTGCAAAGCACCTGATTCCCTTCATATCTATGAGTCAAGGACTTCCTCTCCCCAATCCTAGCAGATGCTGGAGGCCTGTTATCTGGAACATGTATAGATGGAGGGCAATATGTCCACCCAAAGTCATGCGTACTAACTTGAAACCAGATGAAATGTCAGAATACATGTAACCAGGATTTGACCTTCCAGCAGAATATTTAAAGGATCTTTTTAGGCCGGATGGGGTGACTCTTGCCTGTAATCCCAGCACTTTGCAAGGCCAAGGCTGGCAGATCACTTGAGGTCAGGAGTTCAAGATCAGCCTGGCCAACATGGTGAAACCCAGTCTCTACTAAAAATACAAAAATTAGCCAAGTATGGTGGTATGCGCCTGTAGTCCCAGCTACCTGGGAGGCTGAGGAGGTAGAATCACTTGATCCCGGGAGGTGTAGGTTGCAGTGAGCAGAGATCACACCATTGTACTCGGCTTGTTCTATCACCCAGGCTGGAGTGAAGTGATGCGATCTCAGCTCCCTGTAACCTGTTTCCTGGGCTCAAGCAATCCTTCTGCCTCAACGTCCTGAGGAGCTGAGACTACAGGTGTCACTACTCTGGCTAATTTGTATTTTTTGTTGAGAGGGGGTTTCACCATGTAGCCCAGGTTGGTCTTGAACTCCTGACCTCAAGTGATCTGTCCACCTCGGCTTCCCAAAGTGTTAGGATTACAGGTATGAGCCACTGCACCCAGCCTGAAGAGTGTTTTCTAGGGAATCTGACCAGCATGAGAGACCTAAAGGTGCTGACAGAGCAGCCCAGCATGGGAAACTCAGACCTGACAACCTTCAACCTTATGCTCAGAGATTCTAATTGGCTTTTTACTTCTACTGTTAAATATAAGCAAATAAGCAAACTATCACAGTGCTGAGGAAAGGCATCTAAATGAAAAAAGAGACCAAAACACACAGACAGAAAAGAAAAATGAAAGACCAGACCTTGGGGATATAGGAACTGTGTAGGAGCCAAAAACTTCAAAAATACAATTAATGCCCTCAAAGAGACTGTAGGAAATACTGTAAACATGGAACAAGACCAGAAAAAAAACATTTCCAACCTAGAATTCTATACCCAAACAAGCTCTCAATCAAGTGTGAGGGCAGAATAAAGGAATTTTCCGATATTCCAGATCTCAGAATTTTTCCATCTTATGCATCCTTCCTTGGGCAACGAGAAGAATGTGCTCCACCAAAATAAGAGAGTAAGCCAAGTAAAAGGTACATAATGGGATACAGGAACAGAACATGTAACATTAAAAAAAGTGAAAGAAAGGTGCTGGATGCAGTGGCTCACACCTGTAATCCCAGAGCTTGGAGAGGCTGAGGTGTTAGCAGTTCAAGGCCAACCTGGGCAACATAGAGAGACCCTCTCTCTCTCTCTCTCTCTTTCTCTCTCTCTCTCTCTCTGTCTCTGTGTGTGTGTGTGTATGTGTAGCTGGGCATGGTGGTGCATACCTGTAGTCCCAGCTACTCTGGAGGCTGAGGTGGGAGGATCACTTGAACCCAGGAGCTTGAGGCTGTAGTGAGCTATGAACACATCACTGCGCTCCAGCTTGGATGACAGAGCAAGGTCATGTGTCAAAAAAAAAAAAAGGACAGAAAGAAAGAAAGAAAAGAAAAAGGGGAAGGGACTCAGGGAAATGATAAAAAGAAAGGCCTCAGGATGATAGCTGTACACCAGGCCTGCAGAGCAGCCACTTCATATTGCAGCAGGGCAGATCTAGCAGGGTTTTTCAAAATGATGTTTGTAAGCCACTTCGACAACTGAACATCTTGAGAATAGATTTAGGCCTGGCACGGTGGCTCACGCCTGTAATCCCAGCACTTTGGGAGGCAGAGGCTGGTGGATCACCTGAGGTCAGGAGCTCAAGACCAGCCTGGCCAACATGGTGAAACCGCGTCTGTACTAAAAATACAAAAATTAACTGGGCATGGTGGCAGGTGCCTGTAATCCCAGCTACTCGGCGGGGCTAAGACAGGAGAATTGCTTGAAACTGGAAGGTGGAGGTTGCAGTGAGCCGAGATCACGCCACTGCACTCCAGCCTCGGCAGAAGAGCAAAACTCTGTCTCAAAAAAAAAAAAAAAGAATATATTTAAACAAAGACCAGAGAGTTTGGAGTTGAATTAATAATAAGTATATAGAATATTCTAGGCAAATGAAAAAGAATGTTACTAATACCATAAAAAGTTGTGCAGAAAGGAAAAGTAATTATAATCTACTTTTTGGCTTAACTCTGAGAAGAGCTTACATGTCGTGATAACATTTGTTAGGTTTCTTAAATGAGTGGATTAATGTTTTTAATCAAATTTGGAAAGTTTTAGCCATCATTTCTTCAAACACTTTTTTTTGCCTCTTTCTCTCTGTTCTTTCCCTCTGTGACTCTAATGCAGATGTTGTTCTGCTTGACGGTGCCCCAAAGGTCTCTGAGGCTCTGTTCATTTTTCTTTATTCTTTGTTTTTCAGTTTGAATAATATATATTGATCTATCTACTAGAATGTAGTCCACAAGGCCAGGTGCGGTGGCCCCCGCCTGTAACTCCAGCAGTTTGGGAGGCTGAGGTGGGTGGATCACCTGAGGTTGGGAGTTCAAGACCAGCCTGACCAACATGGAGAAACCCCATCTCTACTAAAAATACAAAATTAGCTGGATATGGTGGCACATGCCTGTAATCCCAGCAACTCGGGAGGCTGAGGCAGGAGAATCGCTTGAACCCAGGAGGCAGAGGTTGCAGTGAGCTGAGATCACACCATTGCACTCCAACCTGGGTAACAAGATCAAAGCTCCGCCTTAAAAAAAAAAAAAAAAAGAGAGAGAATGTAGTCTGCACAAGGGCAGAGATTAATATGTCTTTTTCACAGTTGAATCCTATACCTAACAGAGCACCTAACACTCTGTAGGTGATCAGTAAAGTTTGTTGAATGAATCAATGAACGTGGGCAGTCTGAGAGGGGAGTATGTTCTTCATGTAACTGTGTCTTTATCACTATGTTATAGGCTGCCCTCAACTCCTGAAAAACTGTGAAGTTTTGAAAATAGAAAGGATGGGCCAGGTGCAGTGGCTCACGCCTGTAATCCCAGCACTTTGGGAGGCCGAGGAGGGCAGATCAAGACATCAAGAGATTGAGGCCATCCTGGCTAACATGGTGAAACCCCATCTCTACTAAAAATACAAAAAAAATTAGCCAGGCATGGTGGTGGCACCTGTAGTCCCAGCTACTTGGGAGGCTGAGGCAGGAGAATGGCTTGAACCCGGGAGGCGGATCTTGCAGTGAGCCGAGATCGCGCCACTGCACTCCAGCCTGGGTGACAGAGCGAGACCCCATCTCAAAAAAAAAAAAAAAAAAGAAAATAGAAAGGATGCAACCAGGGGCTGGATCTGTGCTACACATGGAAAAGTGACTCAAAGGCAACTTTCCTTTCAGGGAACTATTACCTTTTTTTCAAATATGTTAGGCTCTATTTAATTTTATTTTTTTTGGCCTCCATGAATCCTGCTTGAGCATGTGTATTGTTATTATAGTTTAGAGTTAAAAATGGCCCTCAAGAAACCAGCAAATCACTTGTGTTTCATTTAGAAAAGACTTCGGCCAGGTGTGGTGGCTCATGCCTGTAATCCCAGCACTTTGGGAGGCCAAGGCAGGAGGATCACGAGGTCAGGAGATCAAGACCATCCTGGCTAACACAGTGAAACCCCATCTCTACTAAAAATACAAAAATTAGCTGGGCGTGGTGGCAGGCACCTGTAGTCCCAGCTACTTGGGAGGCTGAGGCAGGAGAATGGCATGAACCCGGGAGGCAGAGCTTGCAGTGAGCCGAGATCGTGCCACTGCACTCCAGCCCTGGCGACAGAGTGAGACTCGTCTCAAAAAAAAAACAAAAAAACAAAAAAAAGAAAAGACTTCATTTACCAAAATGTAGGTTCATAAAATACATAAATATAGGCAAGGTTATGGGCACCCTAAAAGACCCTGAACTGATGAAAGAAATCATGTGGGAATTCTGATAAAAAGTCAACCCCATGGTATACTTAACATATTTTTCAATTTGCAAGATCTTGATGTGCAATCACTTGAGGATATCTAAAGTGAGGTTTATGTAAGGTGGTATATACGTGCATAAAAATTTTACTGTGACCATGAGTAAGCAAGCCCAGGACCTTTATTATCACCCTTATTTCAGCATCTCTTATTATACACCACTGACAATTGTCATTTTAACTTTGAGCAATATCCCTTAGTTTAAAGAAGGAGAGAGAAAGAAAAAAAAAAAAAAAAAGAGTTAGGCTCCAGTCGGGTTCTTCCAGGCCAGAGTTTATTATCTGCATGAAAATCCCTTAATGTTGGCCAAGAATTCTCAAAGGAAACTGTCAGGCTGCTGACACAATCAAAGGAATGATTCCCTGAAAAAAGCCAAAGCATGAGGGATTCTTTCATGGGTCCTTCTCTGGTTGGGTTCCAGTGGCCAAGCAGAGGAGAATCTGGTTTGATAACCAATCTCATCTGTCCAGCATCTTGAAAGGGCAGAAGCATTTCCAACCTGCCACTATATCAGATCTGCTGGCCCAGAACCATCCACCTTGCCCCAGTCTATAATTTGACAGCACATGGCAGCAAGACCCCTGGTCTGGGTGATGTTAGAAACAAAATGCTTGTTCCTCAGTGCCACAAAGAAATAGCACTTAAACATAAATTTAATTTTCTCAGCAAGGCAATTTTACATCTATAGAAGGGTGCAACTCATGGATGGAGTAATGGCGAGAGCACACCTGGACAAGGGAGGGGAAGGGGTTCTTATTCCTGATGCAGGTAGCCCCTACTGCTGTGTCATTCTGCTGTTGGCTAGGTTTGGACTACAAAGTCTAAGTTAATTCTGATTCACTGTTTTAAAGAGAGCAGGGGTATGAGCTGGAGTAGCAGGGTAGGTAGTTTGGTGGGAAGAGGGGTTACAGAACAGGTGACTCAGGACGATCCAGGTCAGATCAGATGACCAGGGGTGACTCAGGTCAAAGCAGGTCACCAAGGGAACAGATGTGAACTACTGATTAGAACTGGCGGGAAAGTTGTTTACTGAAACTAGAAGCAAGGGGGCGAAGAGAACCAGGAAGTTAAACTTTAAAATGGAGTATCAAAGAATAAGGGAGCTGAACATATTGACATACTGATTCTTTGAAGAGAAACTTGGAGTTCACTGTATCTAAAGCGATCATGGAAGAGAACAAACTTACTGGCCTGGGTTGGGAAAAGGAGAGTAAATGTTGTTCTTTCACTTTGAAGAACAATGCACATTTGGAGTGTTTTCTCATTGCTATCACTCCATTTACTGCACATTTACTGACTGAGAAACACTATGTTAAGTGTTTAATCTTTACATCCATCCTGTTGAGGAACTATCACTTCCCCTACTTTACGGATAAGGTATGTTAAACTCAGAGACTCATTGGTCTTCTCCAAATCTCCACCCAGTGGCATCATGTGCAAGCCAATCTGAGAGCCCTTGAAACTCACTTGCTCCAGTGATCTACTACGAGGACCTACCACATGAGTCAAGCCTCTGACCCCATGACTTTGAGTGAATTACGCAGTGTGATGGTTCATTTTATGTGTCAGCTTGGCTGAGCTAAGGGACACCCAGATAGCTGGTAAAATGTTATCTTCTGGGTGTGTCTCTGAGGGTGTTTCCTGAAGAGATTAGTAGACTGACTAGAGAAGATCCCCCTTCACCAATGTGGTGGGCATCATCCAATCCATTGAGGGCCCAAGTAGAAGAAAAAGGTGGAAGAAGGGGGAATTTCCTTTCTCTTCTTGAATTGGGACTTCCATCTTCTCCTGCCTTCAGATATTGGTGTTCTTGGTTCTCGGACCTTTAGACACCAGAACTTATACCAGCAGTCCCCCAGTCCTCAGACCTTAGGCCGTGGACTGAATTGTGCAACTGGCTGTCCTGGGTGTCTAGGCTGCAGATGGCAGAGGTAGGACTTCTTGGCCAATTGCCACAATAATTCTCTTCACATATATATGCATGTATATCGTATTGGTTCTGTTTCTCGAAATGACCCTGACCAATGTACTTAGCTTCTCTATTCATCTGTTGCTCTCTGACACAATAGAATAACATCACTGCTCTTCTGTGACTGTTTACAAAGCTGACAATGACGCAGGTGGCAGAGCAGCAGAAACTTCTGGGGGTCGGGGGAGCAGTTCACCTCTAAGCAGGGATGTGTATGACTTTCATGGGCCTTGGGCACTTTTGACTTTGTGGACCTTTTCCACCATAAAAATATTTTAAAATGTGTTTTATGATGGTGTTGGTATAAAGATGAATATATTAATATTTATGAAAACATTTTCTTTGACCCCAAGGTTAAATTTTTTCTTGCGATTTTTAAAGGAATTAAAACACTTCAGGGGGGCTACAAAGGTATGGTGGGCCCTAGACACTGTGTCCACTGTGCCTAACAGAGAGGTTGGCCCTGCCTGTGAAGTCACTCTAAGACAATGCTGTCCCTCCCAGTACATATACTGCAACATAGCAGTTAGGAGTTGGGAGTTAGACAGATCTGGATTTGGATCTCGGCTCTGCTAAACTAGCTGTGGTATCTTTGGTAAGTTACTTAACTTCTCTGAGTCTAACATAGCTTATCTGTAAAGTAGCGGAAGTGATATTTCCTCAACAAGATGGATGTAAAGATTTTAAACACTTAACATAGTGTTTCTCGGTAAATGTGCAGTAAATGGAGTGATAGCAATGAGAAAACACTCCAAATGTGCATTGTTCTTCAAAGTGAAATTCATCTGGATTCTTTCTATTCCCTGTGCCCAAAGCCCGGAGTTCTGAAAGTGGAGCTGAATCTACAGTTCAGAGTTAAGGGGCTATAGCAAAATCTAGTAAGAGGTAGAAGGCAGGGAGCAGGAAGATTATTACAAAAATCAGAGTAGATCTCATTTCTCATCTCGCTAAGTGCCATCTAGGAAGTGGCCTAAATGCAGCTGCACTGGTTATTTGGGGGACTTTCTGTCTGTTCAGGCGAGGAAAGAGTGAAGCAAGATGGACCCAGATCTCTTTCAGTTCAGCTCTAGATTTGCAGGGATCAAGTGCTTTACCCAAGACAGAGCCCAGCAAAGCATTAGGCAAGTGATGATGAAAATAATAACTCACCCAATGAACTCATTATAAATGGTAAAAAGATCTGATCTTTGGTAAGACAGGTTCCAAGTTGCTTATGTGGTAAACAAAGCAAAACAAATATCTTCTTCCCAAGCTTGAAATGCATGCAAATGAAGATTCAGTAGGGTGCATAAAATCCTCTTTTAAAATGCAAATCTCCAAGGGATATTTACGGGGCTATCAATCATTCACACCTTAGAATGAATTAGTTTAGTGAGCCTGATTTCTTCTCGGCACTTAACTAAGATTTACATTGCTGATGAACAGGAGGTTTGATGGGGTGAGGAAGAAGAGAGGAGAGTATATTCTGGGTCCTGTTGAAGGACAAGTTTAGAGTTTCTCTGCTTTGGGGAGCTTCCCGTGGCTAGGAGATGTGAAGAGGGCATAGGAACCCTGGAGAAGAGGTTGGTATGGGGTGGAGGACAGGTCATGATGAGAAAGGAGCGTTGAGAGGGATGGGGAAACTTTCTCATCTGAATTTTTTTTAATGGTGAAATCAGGGTCTTTAGGTGTTTTATGAAAGAATAAATTGTCATCCTCTTGGATGCAACCTCCACCTCAACCTCTGCTCTGAAAATCCTTTGCACATGGTCTGGCAAATGTCAGGAAGCAAGCTTTTTCTCTTTCGCCAACAAATTATATTTGTTAGTTTGAAAATATGCTTCTTGATTGCTTGGTAGAATTTGAACTGGGCCTGCATGGAAAATCTGTACTTTCCTGATAATCCCCCTAGAGAAACACATCTTTTGTTTACTTATTTAATGACAGTACATTCATTTTATATGGTTAGTTATCTTGATTAAAAAAATTTATCCACAGATTGCTAACCCAGCTTGAAAGGGAATCCTCACTGGCCCCGTGAAGTGAGACTGTAAGAAATTCCCTGGGGAATTGATATGCTTCAGGCCCAGAAACTGTGTTGTTTCTGAAAATCATCAGGATAAATTGTTCTGAGATAGTATTTACTCCCACTTCCCAAGGGTGAGCACAGTCAGTCCCTAACCTAGTTAGGTTGATGAGGAAAGCACTACTGCAGTTGGAGGAAAGGCACCTTTTAAATTACTATTTAAAGAGCACAGCTGCATGTCACTAGGCATTCTCTCTCTCAGCTTGTTTGGCCTCTAACTCAAGAGACATTTGTATGCTTCCTGATGTAGTAGTGTCTAAACCTGGTGATGATGCTGATAAAGCAGTCCAAAGTCTTCCCTAGCCCTAATATGTATGCCTTGCTATCTTCTCTTTGTCACTGCAATTATACTGTATTTCTGCTATCTGGTCCCAGGACAGCTAGGACAATGAACGACAGCCACGAATATATAAGGTCTCCTCTCTGAGTATATTTTTTCTATTAGAATCTAAACCAGCCATTTCCATAAGCTCTAAATCCCTTAAGCAACCACCTGAATAGCATTATAGATAAAAATAAAACAACCCACTTCTTGCTCTTTTCATGAGATAGTATATTAGGGATATGAAGACGCAATTGTGCTTGGAATATTTTTATCCACATAAAAGAATAGTAATGTCTATAATTTCGACCCATTTTAAATTTACTTGGTTTGTCTGGGCAGCTGACTCATCCTGGTATTTGGTGGGAGAGTGGGAACTTTAAAGTCAGAGGACCTGGGTTTGAATCCCAGCTCTGCCACTTGCTAGCTAGAGCCACTGAGAGTAGTTCCTTTCAGTCTAGTTTTTTTTTTTTGTTTTTTGTTTTTTGTTTTTTTTTAACCTGTAACAGAGAAACAGCAAACATAATATCCAGCTCCCAGAGATAAATCACACAATGCACCTTTGAAGGCACTCAAGGATGCTGGGTTCCTACCTTTGCTCAGATGTTATTGGATAAAAGCTTCTTTATCATTACAAAGGCCTGAGAGAGGTAGCAACCTTTAAAAGAAAATTTGAAAAAAAATCTCTTTAGCAGGTACAAAGGAAACATACATTCAAGAAGCTCCAAGTCGCTGCAGAACTCATATATGTATAGTCTCATTTGAATTAAAAATCTTGAGGGAAAAATCACACTGTCTGCTTGGTCCTGGACTTAAAGAGAACCCTACGCCAGTGTTTCTCAAACTTTAATGTGCATACAAACTTTAATGTGCATACACCTCTTAATCGTGTTAAAACACGGGTTAGCGCTGGGGAGGGGCCCAAGATTCTGCTTTTCTTTTTTTTTTTTTTTTTTTTGAGGCAGAGTCTCGCTCTGTGGCCCAGGCTGGAGTGCAGTGGCCGGATCTCAGCTCACTGCAAGCTCCGCCTCCCGGGTTTACGCCATTCTCCCGCCTCAGCCTCCCAAGTAGCTGGGACTACAGGCGCCCGCCACCTCGCCCGGCTAGTTTTTGTATTTTTTAGTAGAGACGGGGTTTCACCGTGTTCGCCAGGATGGTCTCGATCTCCTGACCTTGTGATCCGCCCGTCTCGGCCTCCCAAAGTGCTGGGATTACAGGCTTGAGCCACCGCGCCCGGCCGATTCTGCTTTTCTAACAAGTTCCTAGATAATGTTGATGCTGTTGATCTGTGGACCACACTTGGAAGAGCAAGGTTGACCACAGACCAACGGATGCTGGATTCAGTAATGATATCCTCCACTTGTTTAATACCCAAGACAGTTACAAAGTGTTTCATATGGTGCCCGGCATACTGTAGGGTGTCAGTATGCCAGGCAGCCTGTCACAATTTTGGCTTTATTATTTAATACACAATTGCTTCACATGATCAAAACTGGGGCAAAATTGATTCTCCCCTTCAAGGACATGGTAAGGGATGACTCTCACTGATCTGCCATGGGGAGAGTGACCACTTCAGAGCCAGCCTGCACTGCCAGGTGATCATCTGCCCCAGGTTTTCATAGTAAGGGAAGGGCGGGATGTAGCAGAGCTGTGGCCTGGCCAACTGGGTTCTTGGGACAACTTGGCTTGCAGGGAAGATCAGAAAAGCCAAGGCCCAGCTTTGAGGGTAACTCTGAAGCCTCAGCTCAGACCATGTCCTCAGTGGGGTGCAGCAACACTCCAAGGAAATGGAGAAAGGCATTTTAGGGCATTTGTTCTTTCCTCTACTCATCTTACCTTCTGCTTTCTGGCTGGGCAGACAATTTTGTCAGGTGGTACAAACAGCCTGTGGCAAACAACATCGAAGAAGTATAGTCAGAGGGTTGCTGAGTGTCCTGTGTGTAGCTCCCATGGTCTGTGGTTTGATTTATGTGAGGGGCATGATCTTTGGATTGGAAATGGGAAATGTGTGGCACATGGTGTGCTGTGGAGATAGTACATGTATTAGGAAGACCATTGGCTCTGGGGTCAGTTAGACCTTCTCCTAACCCCAGTTCTGTGGTCTCAAGCAACACAATGATGCGCCAAGCTTCAGCTTCCCGGTCACTGAAATGGGGCTGTCTATATATTGTTATGTTGTTATGACAAATGAGGGGGATGGCTTACTGTAAGATGGCACCATTATGACATGGTAACTTTAATGTTATGGGTACTGGCTAGTTTCTTTCTGGAAGGCAGCATCCACTCAGACAAACAGCCAGGCAAGCTCACTTGGATTACCTACTCCTATTGTAATTCTGCAATCACACATCAGACACGGGGTTAACCCTTAGACCAAGAGTCCTGCATTGCAGGTCACGGGAAGATGGCCTGGAAACCTTGGGCTAGCCCTTTTCTCTTACCAAGATCACACCCTGGTGCTCTCCTTTGCTCTTGTAGAGTTATAAGCCTTCTGGGATGTGCTGTTCACTTGCAGCTAAGCACGCTGAGCAAGCTGACGATCCTCCACACGGTTCTTATGGATGGTCAGTCACTCTCAGCCTTTGATGAGCCCACCCCTTCCTGTTGGCCAACCAAAGAGAGAACAAAATGTTTTTATCAGCAGCCAGGAAAATCTAAGCCAACTCACAAAGTGGCCAACCTACTGAATTAGGCCTGAGCAGAAACCAGCCCTAAAAGAAAACCCAGTATAGAAAATGATTTCAACAAAAGTGTTAACTATTATCATCCTTAGCGCAGATCCTGTGGGCAAATGGTTAAGATAGTTTTGTAGATTGGTAAACCTTCATAACAGGCCCAACGCTGTTTACTGGTTTAAAAAATGTCTTCTGAATGGCTGAAGATGTCAGGCATGCATTTTGAAGGAAACAACTCTTTTCCGACATGCAAATCCATGCATACCCTGTTGGCTAAATACTAACCAGGACCTATCAAAAGCATCCAGCTTTACTTGCATGTTAAAAAGTCACTCATCAATCAGGTTATTCATTAAGTTTGATTTCAAAGCTTTCTTCCCAGCTGTAATCCCAAATGGGTCAGAGAGATTGCACTTTGATCATGATGTTTCGTTTGGGGGGCAACCAGAGAATCACAAATAATAATGACTTTCTCCTCTTGAATTTCATCTCCTTTCCCCTCATTCTCAATTTCCAAAGATAAATACCTCTTCTCTCCCATGAAGCATTCTGTTAGATGAAAATGAGAGGAGGGCCTCATAGTCCTGGGACCTCCCAGCCTCAATCGCGAGCAAAATCTTTCCCCAGCCTGCAAACAGGCCCTGGTGCAAAGCCACAAAGCAGTGAGGACCCCAACAGCAAATCAAGGCTACAGTCATGCTATATGTTCATGTGTGGTTAATGGAGGCAGATACAGGGAAACTGCCCTTCAAATGTGTTATAAAGAAGGAAAATCAATCCAGGGGGAACAGCCATTGGTGGGGCTGTGTGCCCGGCCAGAGGTCTCTGAGAAGCCAGTACCCAGGTGAGAAAGCCTGGCAGGGCCCCACGAGCTGTGGCAGGTTTCAGTGTACCTACAGATCTCAGAATCATCCAGGCCAAAATCCTTCTCCCAGACCCCTCACTTTCCCGCATCTGTTAAGAACTTGACTTTAGGAATTCCTCCCACGCTCACCCCTACCTCTTCCTGCACTGAGTGTCCCTGTGCATTTTGAGGCTGGGGGAGCAGGATGGAAGGATACAAACTTGTGAAATAAACATTTTTGAGAAACCTCCAGATTGTTTCAGAATCAGCAGGACACATGAGTCAGCCACAATAGGTTCACTTTCATGTGGATGCTGGAGCAGGCAAGACTTCCAAGTAAAAACTCTGAATGTGAATTTAGCTAGTTTTGGATAAAGACGCCTTTCAGCGTCAATAAACACCATGAATGCAGCCGCGGTGGAGTTACAACTTAATGAGATGAGGGGAAGTGCACCGGGTCAGGCCTCATCTCCCAGCCTCTGTCATGCTAATCAGCTGGGCAGCCGGCAGCTGAAAAACTGCTGGAATTTTTATTTGCATTTCATTTACTTGGAAGGAAATTGACCCAGATGGTCCACAAAGGCCCTAGAAGGCTGGCAAGCAGTGTAGAGCTGCACACTTCTCAGAGGGCCTGCACTTGTCTGCCCATCCCTCTTTGAGCCTAGGGCATAAAGGATTAAAACAGCGTAAGGGAATTGATTTCATGATTTTTAGATAATTTCCCCAAGATTTCAGAAAGGACCTCAAAAACTAATTTAATCAGCCAAGAGCTCAATAGTAATTAAGGGGAAGAAAAGCTGAGATAATGAAAGAGGTGGTGAAGATTTTTGCTGTTGCTGGTGGGAACCTTTCTTAATTAGGAAAATCTAAAAACTAAATGATGTTCATAGAGACCAGCCTAGGCATGGGGAGCCAGCAGCCGGCGCCACCGTCAGCTGATGATGGATTGCCCACGCGGTTCCTCCTCTCCAAAGGGCCTGGATGATTGGCCACAGAGGTGCCCTGCTTGGCATTTCCATGGGTAGTTGCCTGAATCTGGCAGGTTGGGACTTGTGGGGGAGTACAGGCTTTGTTTCTACACAGTCCTTTCCAGTGTAGGGCTCATTCTTATCCATGTGGTCATCACCCTTGGATGGCAAAGGATTTGGGAGTGCAGGCTCCGGGGTCATGAAAGGGAGGGTGTATTAGTCTGCTCTCGCATTGCTATAAATAAATACCTGAGACTGGCTAATTTATAAAGAAAAGGGGTTTAATTGGCTCACAGTTCTGCAAGCTATACAGGAAGCATAATGCTGGCCATCTGCTAGACTTCTGGGGAGGCCTCAGGAAACTTACAATCATGGCAGAAGGTGAAGGGGAAACAGGCACATCTTACATGGCTGGAGAATGGAGAGAGTTGGCAAAGGTGCCACGCACTTTTAAACAACCAGATCTCGTAAGAACTCTATCATAAGAACAGCATGAAAAGGCAGAAATCCCCACTATGATCCAGTCACCTCCCATCAGGCCCCACCTCCAACACTGGGGATTACAATTCCACATGAGATTTGGGCAGGGACACAGATTCAAACTGTATCAGAGGGTAAAGATGAATGTTGAAGATGGGGGCATGGAGCATTCAGGGACACACTCTGTTGAAAGGGAGCCTGACTAATGATTAAAGTAATTCCACTTGGGTCCATCTGAGTTCCCCAAGAAGAGGCTGTATATCACAGAGCACCAGCACAGTGATGGTGCAATGAACTTAAAGTCTGTGTCCACCAAAATTCATGTGTTGAAATTCTAATACCCAAGATGATGGTATTAGAAGGTGGGGCCTTTGGGAGGTGATTAGGTTATGAGCGTGGAACTCTCATGAATGAGATTAGTGCCCTTAGAAAAGGGACCGCAGAGAGCTTCCTCATGCTCTTTCTACCATCTGAGGACCCAGCAAGAAGACAGCCATCTGAGACCTACAAGAGAGCCCTCACCAGAACTCGATCATCCTGACACCCTGATCTTGTACATCCAGCCTCCGGAATTGTGTGCAAATAAATTTCTGTCGTGTATCATCTATCCAGCATAGATTTGGTTATAGCAGCTGGACTGGACTAAGACAGATGGTGAGAGGGAGCCTGGTCAGGTGCCTGTCCCAGCAAGAGTAGTGTTTCAAAGTGCTATAGTGGGGACAGGCTTTGCATCAGAGACCTTTATTTCTCAGGAACTTTGACTCAAAAGCAGAGAGAGCTGACAGGATGAGTACCTTAGGGCAGTTGTTCTCAACCAGAGAACAACTAGAGCCTAGGGATGCTGCTAAACATCCTATAGTTCACAGGACAACTCCTCATCCCCACAAAGAGTTATCAGGCTCAAAATGCCAATAGTGCTGAGGATGGGACACTCTGGTCTAAGGAGAGTCTTTCTTGCTGTTGCAAGAGCTGGTGGCATTGGTTATAGAGGTGACTGGGTGGCTGTGCTAGCAGAGGAGGCTGACAAAGATGCAGTGTTTGCACTGCTCAAAGGGTTGGCCAAGGTGATGAATTGGCTCCTGAAGGCAGAAGAGCACATCTCACAGCCAGGCTGTGAAGCATACAGACTGCAGACAATGGACTAGAACTTGTATCCCATGCTCTTCAGTCAATAGTTGAGAAATTATTTAACCTGTTTGAGCATCAGTTTTCTCCTCTATAAAATGGGAATAACACTTCCTACCTCTCAGGGCTGTTGTGTGGCATAAATGACATCAGGCCCGGTGGAGTGTTCAACACAGGGCATCTCTGCCTCCGCTAGACTCCTCAGCAGTGTTTCCTGCAGTAAGGAAGGCTGGATGATACCGTGGCGGAAGTGGGAGCACAGTCGGTGGGTGTAGAGGATGGGGCTAATGAAGGCCTGAGGGGGAGAGGCTTGAGATGCATTCCTTTCCTCAGTCAGGAGAGGACTCAGTCATTGCCCAAAAAGGACCAATGGATTACAGTTGAGTGGGACATCAAGGTGGGTCAGGGTCTTCCTGTGAGACAGGGACTCATTCAGATATCAGCTCAGGAAGAAGAAGGCACTGTTGACAGTATGTTCCAATCTGCTCAGAATCTGTCTTCTCCCAAGAAAATCTGAGTTACCTTTTGGAGCTTCCCTGCAACTCCCCTTGGATTGGCCCCATGCTTACCCAGTGAGCCACCAAGACAGTGTTATAAGGAGAGTCAAGACACGTCCTAGCCCAGGCCTGCAGGTGATGCAGCTGGAGCGCCATCTTAAAGTGAGAATTGTAGGAATTCCTTCTGGAACTTCTGGGAGAACCCATTGTTCAGTCCTAGATGTATCAAAGAGAAAGTCCAGGATATATAAACACAGGTGGTCCAAGTGTTTCTGGTGGTGAATTGTGGAAACGTCCCATAGAAGATGTTAGATATTTTGAAGGGGATCCTGTAGACAAGCATCTTCACATATCTAACATTTCTAAAGAAAGTGAGGTTTTTCTTCAAATAAGAAGATAGGGTCTACTCAGACAGGCTGATAATGGTTGTTGGCAGGCTCCGCCCGGCTTCTGGAGCTCTGGCAGAGGCCTTTAGATTTGGGGGGGGGGAAGGGCCAGCCATTTGGCAGTGGTCCTCAGCTCTTGGTGGCAGCCACTGTGATCAAAACGTGTGGCTCTTTTCCAGAGGTGCAAGGCCAGGTCCCAGAGAAGAGGATTTGAACTGTGGCTGAAATACACCTCTGCCTCAGTGAATGTCACAAAGTCCCAAGTCAGATCAACAACTCCAACAAGGTATCTGGCAACATGGAGAGAAGCAGGAACCGTTGATGTTGTCATTACAAAAATGCATCCAACGACTTCAGAAAAAAACTGTGGCATGTATGAAAGAGCTGCTGAAGTTAATGGAGGAAGATGTAGAAAGAAATGAGCCTGACAAAAAAGGCCCAGATGGAGCATGTAACATCAGGTGGCATTTACAGGAAAGGCTGTCAGGGATTGAACGGCATGAGAGACCAGGGAGACTGCTTGAATTCTTGCTGTTAATAAAGCCAATTCTGGAGGAGGAGGAGGAGGAGGAGGAAAAGAAACCAAAACATTTCTATAAGCTTGTAGAAAAATGGAAGCCTGCTGAGTTAGCAACTAGATCCCTAGATCTGGCCTTGGTGGCAGATGCCAACACACTGAGGCAACATCTACTGGTCTTAAGTGATTGACAGTGGCCATGTCAGTGTGTCTCTCAGTCAAAGCTGCAGGACCCAGCAAAAGATATTTATCCAGTTCTCTAGTCTACCAGAAGGTGGGCCGGGTCTCCAGGGAACCATGGCTGGTCCTGCAAAACTAACTGCTTGCATAAGGAAAGATGAGAAATGACCCTTGGGCTTTCATACAAGGCACCCTTGTCCTTGCAAGAATAGATACCATTTAGAAGGGCAGTCCGATATCTCTTCCCTAGCAGTAGTCAGGGTCCCAGACCAATGCGGAGATCGATGTAGAAGGACGAGCATACTTTGTGGTCATAAGAGATGAGAACCAGGTTATTAAAATGGGATCAAGTCTTTCTATGGTCACCCCTTGTTCTACCTGTAAGTTCAAGACCTGGAAAGGCCAGTCCCCCAGAGCACGGGCCTCACAGGTTTTGTGTGTGTTTCTTGTTGTTGTTGTTGTTTTGTTTTTGTTTTTTTTGAGATGGAGTCTTGCGCTGTTGCCAAGGCTAGAGTGCTGGAGTGCAGTGGCCCAATCCCGGCTCACTGCAACCTCCACCTCCTGGATTCAAGCAATTCTCCTGTCTCAGCCTCCTGAGTAGCTGGATTACAGGCACGCACCACCATGCCCGGCTAATTTTTGTATTTTTAGTAAAGATGGGGTTCACCACGTTGGCCAGGCTCGTCTCGAATTCCTGACCTCAGGTGATCCGACCGCCTCGGCCTCCCAACGTACTGGGATTACAGGTGTGAACTGCTGTGCCCGGCCAAGGGCCTCACATGTTCTGCAGTAAGCAGGGTATGTGCTGTGCCAGGAGAACTCCTTGAGGAGGCTTTGAGTTGGCACAGCTGCAGTGGTGTGTCTTGATCTGGCAGAGATGATACTGGTGGTGGCCTCACAGGGACTGGCCCTAGCCTCTTCCATATTCTGTCCCTTTCTTGCAAACCAGCCAGCCTTCTAACAATCAAATGGGGCTGCCTTATGCTTCTCTTAATGTACTTACAGAAAATGTCTAGAAAGATCCAAATGTGCATACACTTCCACACTTAGCTGGACTAATGCTGAGTAGGGCACAGTGCTACAGGAGGTGTGGGTCCTGGATTACTTACTTTCAAGGGTTTCATGTTTCAGAGTGTTAAACATACTGCATATTAGGTGATAGCAATAGTTGACAGAAATAAAGAAAATAAATCAAGTTTTTCTGCTGGTTTTTTCAGCTAAGAAGGATAGCCCAATCATCCTAGGTTGGGGGTGCATTTTGAAGTGTAATGGAGATGGCATTTGGAGATTCGGAAGCACTAGAGGGTCTTGTGCACTTTTGTGAAGAAATGGGATGAACAGCAAATGTGGCTGAAGTCCTAGACCTACTTACTGGAGGGAGCTCCACAAAGCCAGTGCTCCGCTGATCTGTAACACACAAAAATAAGGTGTCAAGGATCATAGGAGGGAAGAATCAAAGAGCTTGAAAAAAGAATAATAGACATATTTTTAATTTCTCCCAAATGTTCTTTTAGCACTCTAATTTATGTTCTATCTCTTATTACCCATAAGACAAAATAATTTTTCCCATAATCAATAATTATGAGTGTTTCCTACACCATTTAACCAATAAAACAAATCTGTTTGGTTGGAGCCTCTCATAAGGTCATCAATAGGGGCTATTGGTCCTCTTAATTCACATCGATCAGCTGGAGGTTTTGGTGTACTTGTATGCATTGGCACCTAATTGAGATAGATCACTTAACTTTTGTGGCCAGATCCTTATTTTCTCATGTGTCAAACACACAACGCATGTATTGTTCTGAAGATATTACAAAAAGCATATGGAAGAAAGAAGGAGAATGGTGTAGTGGAAAGCAATGATTTCAGAGTCAGAACTGAACCTAATATACACAGTTGACCCTCAAACAACACAGGAGTTAGGAGTACTCACCCCCACATGCAGCAGAAAATTCATGTATAATTTTTAAAAATTGACAATTAGTAGTTTTACACATTCATGAGATATGTAGTGATGTTTCTGCGCATATAATGTATGGTGATCAGATCAGGGCAATTAGCATATTCATCATTTCCAACATTTATTATTTCTTTGTGTTAGGAACATTCAATATCCTCCTTCTAGCTACTTGAAACTATAAAATATATTACTGTTAACTATAGACACCCTACAGTGTTATAGAACACTAGAAGTTATTCTTCCTATTTAACTGTAATTTTGGATCTTTTAACACATCTCTCTCCACCCTTCCCTTCCCCCAACCCTTCCCAGCCTCTGGTATCTTAAGACTGTTTTACTTTTTACTTCTATAAGATCAACTTTTAAAGTTGCTACATACGAGTGAGAACATGTGGTGTTTCACTTTTGACTCCCCCAGAATTTTACCAATAGCCTACTATTGACAGGAAGCCCTACCAACAACCCACAGAGTTGATTAACACATATTTTTTGTATGTTGTAGCTATTATATGCTATATTCTTATAATACACTAAGCTAGATAAAAGAAAATGTTAAGGCAATCATAAGAAAGAGAAAATACATTTACCATTTATAAAGTGGAAGATCATCACAAAGGTCCTCATTCTCATCATCTTCATGTTGAGTAAACTGAGGAGGAGGAAGAAGAGGGCTTAGTCTTGCTGTCTCCGGAGTAGCAGAGGCCAAAGAGGTGGAGAGGTGGAAGGGGAGGCAGGAGAGGCTGGCACACTTGATATAATTCTTACTGAAAAAAATCTGAGTATAATTGGACCCATGCAGTTCAAATCCATGATGTTCAAGGGTCAACTGTATTAGAAAGAAGAAGAAAACTTATTATGTGTAGGTAATGTAATTTCCACTTAGAAAATGCAAGAACTGAAAAACTATCAAAATTTATGAAATAATTTACCTAGGTGGCAGGATATAAGATAAATACAAAAAATAACAGCATTTTTATACCAAGAAATCATCAGAGGATACAATGGGAAACAAATCTCTTTATGTTAGTAACAACCTCTTCCCCAACACACACACACACACACACACCACAGAACCTAAGACTAATTTAATGAGAAATATGAAGGATTTATACAGAAAATAATAAACTATAAATCTTTATTGAGAGATACAAATACTGATATGAGCAAATAGTAAGACATATCGTGTCACCGAATAGGAAAAATACAAGCAATTCTTTTCAAATTGTGAATGTACAGGTTGAGTGTTATGCCCATCTAAAAACATACTGAGATTACTTTTTCTTTACAACTAAAAAAAAAAATGGTAGATCAAAGCAGAATACTTCCATATATTGGAATGAATGTCCTTGACTGATCCAGGCAGCAGCAGGGCATGGAAAGGCATGATTCCTAAATTTTTATCTCTAGCCTGGACTTCTCCCTTGTACTCCAGACTCATACATACAACTGCCTAGTGATATTTCTACCTAGATGCATAATAAACATCTCAAATTTGGCCCCAAACCAAGTTCCAAATCTCTCTCACTACCCACCCAAAAACTTGCGTCTGAATTTTCTCTCTTTGAAATAACAACTCCTTCTTTTCTAGTTTTTCCTTGGAGTTATCTCTAAGTCATCATTAACTCCTCTCTTTGATACTCCACATCTAATTTATCAGCGAATCCTATTGGCCCTACCCTCAGATTATAGCCAGAATCTAACCTCCTTTTACTTCTTTCTCTGCCTTCGCCCTGCCCAATCTGTCATTAAAACTTTCCTGGACTTTTTTTTTTTTTTCAGTTGCTTTGTTTACTCTTTTATCCTTAGAGCCTAAAATACTACCTGACACATGGTAGGCACTTACTATATATTGACTGAATGAATGAATCAATTGTACCAGGCACTTTGTGAACCTTTTTATTCTGTAAATTCATGTCCATCAATTCCAGGAAATTTTGTTACAATATTTCAGTGATTATTTCGTCCCCTGTATTATCTCTGTTCTCTTTTTCTGAAACTCCTATTATTCAGGAGTTGAGCAACCTGGAGTTGTACTCTACTTCTATTTTCAATATCTTCTATCTTTTTTTCTACTTTTTGAACTATTTCCTCAACTCAATCTTCCAGTCATTTATTGAAGTTATTCATTTCTGCTATCATGTTTTTAATTTCCAGGAGCTCCTGTTTGTTCCTTTCATTTGTTCCCTTAGTGTCTGTGCTTGTTTTATTGGTATAAGTTTGCTCACCTTTCTGAGAACGTTAATGATAATGTTTTTGCTCTGTTATTTTTTTTTTAAGGATTCCTCTCACTTCTTGATTTCTGTTTTATGCCAGGTGACTTTCCTGTTTGAGTTCTCAGATATCTATTAACCTTTGATATCTGTCAATGATTCAAAATTCTTTTTTTTTGAGACGAGTCTCACTTTGTCGCCCAGGCAGGAGTGCAGTGGCCGGATCTCAGCTCAATGCAAGCTCCGCCTCCCGGGTTCACGCCATTCTCCTGCCTCAGCCTCCTGAGTAGCTGGCAATACCGGCGCCCGCCACCTCGCCCGGCTAGTTTTTTGTATTTTTTAGTAGAAACGGGGTTTCACCTTGTTAGCCAGGATGGTCTCCATCTCCTGACCTGGTGATCCGCCCATCTCGGCCTCCCAAAGTGCTGGGATTACAGGCTTGAGCCACCGCGCCCCGCCGAGTTCTTTCAAAGCTTGTTGTCCCTCCCAGGCCTTGAGGGGTCTATTGTTGAGGAACACCCAATGTTCCGATCTTGGTTTTATCCTCTTGGGCTTTAAGGTTTCTTAGTCTCCTGCTTGTGGGGCAAGGATCTGGCTGCTGGTGTTCTGGGAACTGGATGGGAGAAAACAGCTGGTGAGGGTGAGGTTGGCAGGGGAGCAGCGGCAGTTTCAGCTCCTGCTCCACTAGCACTAACCACCTAATCCTCCTGTTCTTAGAATGGCACTGTCCTGTGTCCTCATTGCCAGAGGTCTGCTGAAGACAGCAAACCTCCAGTCTTCTTTCCTCACAGAGGAGGGCAGATGCCCAGTGGAGTGGAGTGGGTGTGGGAGTCTTGGGGTAGAACTGCTTCTCAAATGGTTTCACCTGTCCTTCTTGTTTTAGTTCTTCTACTACACCCCTGGTTTCAGAGACACCTGGTGCTCCCAGTCCTTGTGCCTTTTCAGGGTTTTGTGACAGAAATTGAGCTGAATTTGGGATTCAGCTTGCTTAGTTTTACAACATTTGTTATATTTGTCTCTCGAATTACAATTCTAAATATTGCTTTTGTTGGTCTCCTGTTCTCCTGGATTATACAGGGCTGTGTCTTAGAAAAAAACCTCTTTCCTTTGGTTTTAGTGGTGTTTCTAGAGGGATTAAATTGGATGTATGTGTTAAGTCTCTCATAATAACCTAGAGCTCCCTGCTTTGTCTTTTTCATACAATGATTGTAATTTGACACCATATTATATATTTGTTTATTAAAAGTTTCCCCCTTTGGAATGGTAACTCTTCAAAGACAAAGATGTGAACTGTCATGTTTATTACTACGTTGCTCACAACCTAATATACAGTGGGTGCTCAAAAAATATATTGAACAATGAAGGGCCCAAAGGGACAAAGGCCAAACAAATTTTCTCATGTACAACTTGAGCACATCAGGTAAAAAATTCTTAGGGTCTTTAGGTCCTCAATATGAGTGCAATAGTTTACGGCAGCCAGAACAATGAACATAACCAAAAACTAATGTTGGCCTGCAATATCAGAACCACAGCATATTAGTTTTCTAGAGCTGCCACACCAAAGTACCACAGAGTGAGTGGCTTAAACCACAGAAATTAATTTTCTCACAGTTCCGGAGGTCAGAAGTCCTACATCAAGGTGTTGGCAGAATTGGTGTCTTCTGAGGCATCTCTCTTTGCCTCACATGGTCGTCTTCTTCCTGCATCTTCACAGTTTTCCCTCTCTGCATGTGTGTCCAGATTTCCTCTTCTTTCTTATTATTTATTTATTTACTTTCAAGACAGAGTCTAGCTCTGTCGCCCAGGCTGGAGTGAAATGGCATGATCTCAGCTCACTGCAACCTGTGATTCCGGGTTCAAGCGATTCTCCTGCCTCAGCCTCCCGAGTAGCTGGGATTACAGACACCTGCCACCACGCTTGGCTAATATTTGTATTTTTAGTAGAGAGGGGGTTTCACCATGTTGGCCAGGCTGGTCTCGAACTCTTGACCTCAGGTGATCTGCCCATTTCGGCCTCCCAAAGTGCTGAGATTACAGGCATGAGCTACCGTGCCTGGCCCATTTCCTCTTCTTCTTTTTTTTTTTTTTGAGACGGCGTCTTGCTCTGTTGACCAGGCTGGAGTGCAGTGGCGCGATCTCCGGTCCCTGCAAGCTCTGCCTCCTGGGTTCACGCCATTCTCCTGCCTCAGCCTCCTGAGTAGCTGGGACTACAGGTACCTGCCACCACGCCCGGCTAATTTTTTGTATTTTTAGTAGAGATGTGGTTTCACTGTGTTAGCCAGGATGGTCTCGATCACCTGACCTTGTGATTAACCCACCTCGGCCTCCCAAAGTGCTGGGATTACAGGCGTGAGCCACTGCACCTGGCCCCATTTCCTCTTCTTGTAAGGACACCTGTCATATTGAATCAGTGCCCACCTTAATGACCTAATTTTAACTTAATCACGTCTTTAAAGACTCTATCTACAAATATAGTCACATTTGGAGGCAGTTATTCTGGGGGTAGGACTTCAGCATCTGAATCTGGAGGGAACACAGTTCAGCCCATAACATTTTACCCCCAAATTCATGTCCTTTTTACATTCAGAATACACCCATCCCATCCCAAGAGCCTCAAAAGTCAACTCATTCTCACACCAACTCAGTTCAAAATCTCATCTAAACATCATCTAAAGCAGATATGGGGCCAGGCATGGTGGCTGACGCCTATAATCCCAGCACTTTGGGAGGCTGGGGCAGGCGGATCACCTGAGGTCGGGAGTTTGAGGCCAGCCTGCCCAACACGGCAAAACCCTGTCTCTACTAAAAATACGAAAAATTAACTGGGCATGGTGGTGGGCACCTGTAATCCCAGCTACTCAAGAGGTTGAGGCAGGAGAATTGCTTGAACCCAGGAGGTAGAGGTTTCAGTGAGCTGAGATCGTGCCATTGCACTCCAGCCTGGGCGACAAGAGTGAAATTCTGTCTCCAAAAAAAGCAGATATGGGTGAGGTATGATTCATCTGAGTGAAATAGATCTCCAGCTGTGAACCTGTGAAACTAGACAAGTTGTTTCCTTTCAAAATATAATAGTGGGATAGGTATAGGATAGGCACGTCCATTCCAAAGGGAAGAAATCAGAAAAAAAGGAGGGAATTATGAGGCTCAAACAAATCTAAAATCTACCAGGACAAATTCCCTGAGACAGAGTCTCACTCTGTCATCCCAGCTTGAGTGCAGTAGTGTCATCATAGCTCACTGCAACCTTGAACTCTCCTGGGCTCAGGTGATCCTCCCACTTCAGACTCCCAAGTAACTGGGACTACAGGCATGAGCCACCACGCTCGGCTAATTTTTTTTTATTGTTTGTCTTGCTATGAGACAGCGTCTTGCTATGTTGCCCAGGTTGGTCTCAAATTCCTGGGCTCAAGCAATCCTCCCACCTTGGCCTCCCAAAGTGTTGGGATTACAGGCATGAGCCACCGCACCTGGCAGCAAATTCCATTAAATTTTAAAGTTTGAGAATAATTCTCTTTGGCTGATGCTTTGTCCTCTGTGCAAGCCAGGGTGGCCCTACCCTCAGGGCCCACCAAAATGGAGGTCTCAACCCCTTGGTCCTGAGTGGCAGCTCCAACCTCTAGAACTGAAGAGGAATCATCCCAGCCCTTGGGCTTCTTGAATTAATAATTTTTTAAAAAAATTGTTACAAATCTGAAGATTCTCTTAACATTTGAGTTCACCCAAGGAAGGAAAGAATGGCCTTTTTAACATAAGGCCATATGCCTTCTACAAGGGCAATAAACTAAAAGTCAAAGTTCACTGAGTTCTAGTTTCTCCATCCCCAAAAGTTAGATACTGAACTCAAATCTCTATTCCATGAAAAATTACGTCCTGTGGAAAAGAAAATAGAAAGAAAAGCAGTAACTTCTCAGAATGTTAATTATCAAAGATAACAACAATGTAGGTTTTGTCCTAGCTGGGTTAAAGGGACCACAATCCCTAGGTCAGCAGAGAGGGGACGCAGGGCAAGGAGACATGGGATGGGACCTATGGTCACATCCGTCCTTGCTCACCTTCCCGCTTCTCATCCCAGCCTTGGCAAGCACACCCTGGGAACACCAGCTAGCAAGAGCATAATACGTGAGTATGATTTCTGTGAGGGTAAGGATAGAGGCAATCATTCACTTTCTTGGTCTACCTTCTGGACTTATCCTATTTAAATCTTTCCTGGCTGGGTGCCGTGGCTCATGCCTGTAATCCTGGCACTTTGGGAGGCTGAGGTGGGAGGCTCATTTGAGCTCAGGAGTTCGAGACCAGTCTGGGCAACACAGCAAGACTCCATGTCTACAAAAAGTACAAAATACGAAATAAAAATTATCCAGGCATGGTGGTGCATCCCTGCAGTCCCAGCTATTCAGGAGGCTAAGATAGGAGGATTGCTTGACCCCAGGAGTTCAAGGCTGCAGTGAGCTGTGATGGCACCACTGCACTCCAGCCTGGGTGACAGAGTGAGACTCTGTCTCTGTAAATAAATAAATAAATAAATAAATAAATAAATAAATCTTTCTCAAGAACCGTGTTTTTATTCTATTTTAAAAGATAGCCTTTGGTCAATACCATTCAGGACATAGGCATGGGCAAGGACTTCATGACTAAAACACCAAAAGCAATGGCAACAAAAGCCAGAATAGACAAATGGGATCTAATTAAACTAAAGAGCTTCTGCGCAGCAAAAGAAACTACCGTCAGAGTAAAAAGGCAACCTACAGAATGGGAGAAAATTTTTGCAATCTACCCATCTGACAAAGGGCTAGTATCCATAACCTACAAAGAACTTAAACAAATTTATAAGAAAAAAACAAACAACCCCGTCAAAAAGTGGGCAAAGGATATGAACAGACACTTCTCAAAAGAAGACATTTATGCAGCCAACAGACGCATGAAAAAATGCTCACCATCACTGGTCATCAAAGAAATGCAAATCAAAACCACAATGAGGTACCATCTCACACCAGTTAGAATGGCAATCATTAAAAAGTCAGGAAACAACAGATGATGGAGAGGATGTGGAGAAATAGGAATGCTTTTACACTGTTGGTTGGGAGTGTGAATTAGTTCAACCATGTAGAAGACAGTGTGGCGATTCCTCAAGGTTCTAGAACTAGAAATACCATTCGACCCAGCAATCGCATTACTGGGTATATACCCAAAGGGTTATAAATCATGCTGCTATAAAGACACATGCACACATGTATTTAGTGTGGCACTATTCACAATAGCAAAGACTTGGAACCGACCCAAATGTCCATCAATGATAGACTGGATTAAGAAAATGTAGCACACATACACCATTGAATACCATGCAGTCATAAAAAAGGATGAGTTCATGTCATTTGCAGGGACAGGGATGAAGCTGGAAACCATCATTCTCAGCAAACTATCACAAGGACAGAAAACCAAACACTGCATGTTCTCACTCATAGGTGGGAAGTGAACAATGAGAACACTTGAACACAGGGCGGGGAACGTCACACACGGGGGCCTTTCGGGGACTGGGGAGCTGGGGGAGGGATAGCATTCGGAGAAATACCTAATGTAAACGATGAGTTGACGGGTGCAGCAAACAAACATGTCACATGTATACATATGTAACAAATCTGCCCATTGTGGACATGCACCCTAGAACTTAAAGTACAATTTAAAAAAAAGAAAGAACGAAAAAACCCAACAAAAAAAGATGGCCTTAGGAAAATATCGTGTATCTCACAGCAGTAACCCCCAATAAGCACATGTCAATACTTAATTTCATGTGTTCTTTTATACCATGCAGGAGCTGGTGGTTGGAAGGAACTTACCTGAAGTTCTCCTCAGAGTGTGGACTTTGTGATCACACCGATCCAGGTTCTATTCTGCTCTCTATTTGCTGTGTGACCTTAGGAAGTTCCTGGATCTTTGAGTTGCAATTTCCTCATTTATAAAATGAGAATAGCAATCTTACCCTCAACAATTGTGCTATATTATTATATTGTAATAGTAGCTAGCAACAATTAGAAATGAACTTTCCTGGCAAAGAGACATTTATTCATGACTTTCAAGAACTCTGTCCCTGGAGTTTTGAGAGTTCTACACATATATTTGCTCAATGGGCTTTCTGCATCTTCTCAGTTGGATATAGAGTCACGAAGTGTTCACTGGATTCTGCCTTTCTCAGGCACTTCATATCTACTGGGTTCAGGCTCCTCAACCACATCTCACTAGTATGTCTGGTATCTTCCCCGCTGGCTGATCATGTTGATAGAATTGTTTTTAAAAAGTCATCAGAACTGTGATATCTAGTAAGTGTTAAGTGGTATCACCAGTTTGATTTTTACTCCTTCTGCATTGAAATGGATGGACGGTTTTTTTTTTTTTTGAGGCGGAGTCTCGGTCTGTTGCCCAGGCTAGAGTGCAATGGCACGATCTTGGCTCACTGCAACCTCTGCCTCCTGGGTTCAAGCAATTCTCCTGCCTCAGCCTCCCAAGTAGCTGGGATTACAGGTGTCCACCACCACGCCCAGCTAATTTTTGTATTTTTTAGTAGGGACAGAGTTTCTCCATGTTTTCCAGCTGGTCTCGAACTCCTGGCCTCAAGAAATCCATCTGCATCGGCCTCCCAAAGTGCTGGCAGTTTTCCATTTCTTTTTAACTGGACAAAATGGAAATGGGAGAATGCTTAAGGGTAAAAGTGAGAGAGAGGAACAGCAGGCTGAAGTTGTCTTGTGGCTGAAGGTCACTTTTCTGGCTTTTAATTGATAATTTCTTCTCCTTACTTGCCCCCACTCTTCACACACTTTAAATGAGAACTGTTTGTGATCACTTTTGCCATAAAAACACTCATGAGAAAAAGACAGGGCTTTGAAATGCTGCCATTCCTCAATGTGTCCAAAAGAAAACTTCAGCTTACTTCAAGTCCAAAGGTACGTACTGACTGAAAAATGACAATTCACGATCAGGAAGTTTTGAGCAAGGACAGACAGCCCAGCGTAGGGCAACAGGACCAGCCTCAGCTGTAGCTTCGTCAAGCTGCTGAAGAAGGTGAGCAAAACCACTTCCTTGGAAAGAAAATCAAATTCAAGATAACAGACTTCCTTCAACTTTACAGTTGTTTCATCCTTGCATAAAATTAAGAACCAACCCAAACTTTTCTCCAAAAATACGATGTAAGCAAAAATGCTGTGGAGCAGCAAGCCAGACTCCAAACAGCCCTAAAATGTCCTTTGCCTACACACCAGACAGTTCAAGGAAGCCAAAAAGTGCCCACGGGAAGATTTTGTATGGGAACTTTAACTTCCCATTCCGTTTGACTTTTGGTCTTTAAAATACAGGTCAAATCAATGAATTTAATGAAGGCCGGTTAACACAATGGCTTTGCCTTGCATTTTGACCCACATAAAGGGGAGGCAGTCCGGGGCACAAAGCTTCAGCAGAACTTTAAGTGGTTAGTACACAAACGTGACAGAACGTTTAGAATCTCAGAGACTTGGGAGACCTATTGACAAGCAGTTAAAAGTATTTGAAATAACTGCATGAATGAACTTTGATAAGGTAGCACTATTGTCTTCCATTGTCTCTTTCTCTTCATACGAAAACTGCCCCAAAAGAACAAGAGTCAATGAATGTGAAATGTAGTGTCAGTTTTACTGGACTCTGGACGCCTTTGAGCACTGTGACTTTTTGTGGCGAGTTCATGCTATTTAAAAGTATTCTTCCCTGAGTTTCAACTCTTGCAAATGGTGACTTCTCAGTTCACTACCCACCCAAGTCTTTTCCAACTGCTTTCACGCCATGAATAGCTCTTTAAGTTAAAAGCAGTGAAGATTAATTTCAGTATTTTTGCTTCTTCTTGACACTTGGGTTTTTCAAGACAGAGGCCTGGTCCCTCGGCCCTTGGCTCGGTGGAGGGGGTGAGGGGTGGGACAGAGCGAGAAGGAGGCCTGTTCTTCTGCAACCTAAAGATGGCAAGAGCATGGGCAGGCAGCTCCACTCCAGAAATCTGCTGAATCACCTTCCGACCTGGAAGAGAGGAGGAAACAAACAAAATCTGACTAAGTAACAAATTTTAAAGAAATGTGGGGGCAAGAGAATAGGGTGGGGGAAGGGGTGTCAGCCCCAAATAACTCCTTATGAATTCCTGTGAGCCAGTGTCTCCATTCCAGGAAAGGCCTGTCTCCAAGGATCATCTCTACCTCTCTTTCTATATTTTTTTCATCAGCAAACATCCATTTTTCCAAGCTGTGCCTAAAACACCAGTTCCCGGAGGCTCCTCCGTTGTTTGAAACATCCTCTCCCATCCGTAAGTTGCGTAGAAACAGTGGTGGGACGCAGACAGTCTACAAAGGCCCTGTCTAAAGAGCCATGTGTTGGTTTCACAGGGTTTCATAGTTCTAAGATTTGCTAAATATGCTTTGGGGGGTTTTCTCAGTAAATCTCTATAGCTAGATTTTATTGTATTTTACCCTTTTGTCTGTTTTTTGTGTGTGTGTCTGAAATTTCTCCCTTATTCATTGACCAGTAACTTTCTGTCACCCATCTTTGACTTTTCTCCTTACATCTGCATTTAAGCTGTCATTTACTTCTGCCATTCCCTCCTCTCAATATCTGACAGCCAAAGCCTCCATGCGCTTTTATCCCTTTGTGTTTGCATTATGACATAACCTGTGCAAAGTGGCCCAGCTCCCCAATTCTTGTATGTAAAATTTGCAACATTTTTTGAGACGGGTCAGTGCCCATTTTTGGGATCCTTTTCTTTATCTGAGTACCGTGTTAAAACTTTTTGCAGATGTGGCCTATTCAGGAGCAGGCTGCGGCTGCATGCAGAGATGGGGAAAAGAAGAAAAGGCCTTCCTATTTTGTGATTGCCATAGTAACTCAAACATTGCCAGTGTGTTCGCTGGTCCGGTCAGCCACAGCCCGGGAGCTTGATTTCCTGTGCAATCAAGCCCTCTACTGGAGATCATGGCTCGTGTGACACGGGGCTACACAGAGGACAGTGTGCTTGTTAGGCCTGAAATTAAGCATTTCACTTTAAAATAATACCCATTTGTATCCATTTTGTTCAACATAACAACAGCTGCTGTCCCTGGAATGACAGACTTGCCTTTTAAACCAAAGCTTCATATGACATTTATGAATGAGGCCAGTTCCATTCATTTGCGGTTTGAATTCACAGTAGTTATTTTTGCTGTTTTTTTTTCCCTTCCCCGGCATATGGGTGAAATTCAACATTATTCAAGTAATTATATACACAGTTCATGAGGAGGAAAAAGCCTGCTTTGTTTGTGTCATCTCTTTTAAACTAGTTAGTGGGCTTTAGTTCTTTTTTCTGAAGAAGGCAAAATATAGAAGACGAATTGATGGTAACTTTAAACATGCTGATTACCTCAAAATAGTGAGAGAGAACACAAGAAGAGGCAATGCTGTCACCGGGTTTTGTTTATTCTTTTTTTTTTTTTTTTTTGGATAAACAACAAAAAGCATCCATCCAAGCCACTCACTGGGAAAGCAGCAGTGAAATTCTGGGCAGAACCCTCCTGCTAAAGTCTTAAAAATGACAGTTCTGCGTTCTTGTTGTGCCTGTCAAGTGCCCAGGGCCCAGAAAGGTGAACAAGACTGCAGGGCATTACCCAGGTGAAGATGCCTGATTCGGGATAAAAGACAAAATGGCAGGCCTTTCAGGACACGCTGCAGTTTTACAATATTGCGAGTACTAAAAAAATTGACCTTTAGTCACCACGTTAACCCATAGATGCCGTGCACTGAGGATGCATGAATAACATCCCTGTGAATGAGCAGCACCATTGATGGTGCTTTTCTTCCTGCTCCTTCTCCTCCCCCTTCTCCTCACTGGTCATCGTCCTCCTCCTCCTCCTCATCATCATCTCTCTCATCATCATCAGAGTCCCCAAACTCTGGCAGAAGATATCTCTTCTACACACTTTCTTATATCATATCTCTAAAAGTCTTCTATCCCCGCTTGAGAATTAGGGAAGTACCAGGAAATTAAACTATTTGCACCTAATTCTCAATTTGTAAATTTACTTCAGCTAACACGAATTTCACCCTATGAATTTAATGTCCCTTAAACATACTCCCCTAACCTGAAAATAAAAAGGACCTGAAAGGATGATTTTCATCATCTGTACATTTCAATTTCTCTCGACATGTAAAAACATGCTTATAAAATTAAAACATTTGTCTTTAGTCACACAGTTAGGACAAGTTATTCCAGCCTCCCTTTGTAGCCCCAGTTCGTAGAAAACAGGGTTGAAAAGCAGCATTAGTGGGACCAGTAGCGATGGAAATGATCTTTCTTTGGGATCCATGGAAATTGTCTTCTCACTCTTTTGAAGTTATCTATTCTATAGAAAAATGATCATAGCAACACAAGCTATAATTTTGGGAAGGAAAATTTATGTTCTTAAATTCACATAGTGGTTTCGATTTGTGTAGGAAATTGGTAAGGTATATTATATAGTTAAGCAACAATGAATGATGAAGATTCCACTCATCAGAGAAAGTGTGTGTGTGTGTGTGTGTACATATACAATGTATCTAGATTACAGTAAGTCAGGGATAAAGTCTACAGTAGAAACTATTCTATATATTTATTTTTATTTTTATTTTTTTGAGATGGAGTCTCGCTCTGTCACCCAGGCTGGAGTGCAGTGGCTTGATCTCAACTCACTACAAGCTCTGCCTCCTGGGTTCACGCCATTTTCCTGCCTCGGCCTCCTGAATAGCTGGCACTACAGGCACCTGCCACCACGCCCTGCTAATTTTTTGTATATTTAGTAAAGATGGGGTTTCACCGTATTAGCCAGGATAGTCTCGATCTCCTGACCTCTGATGCACCTGCCTCGGCCTCCCAAAGTGCTGGGATTACAGGCGTGAGCCACTGCGCCCAGCCAAAACTATTCTATATCTTAAGTGCTTAGAGATGAGTTTGGCACAAGGTAAATATCATAAAGTGGGAGTTATTTTGCGTTATTCTAGTAATTTTATCTATTAATTTATTCAAAATTCACATGACGCCAAAATGGGATGGGGAACACTAATAAAAGTAAACTCTCCAACAACTTATTGCTTAAGAACCAATGGGATTCTTAAATTTGTCTTTAAGTATGCACACATAACAGCTATTACTTCATTCATTCATTCATTCATTCATCCATTCACTTATTCAGAAATGTAAAGACTATTTCAGTGTAGCACAGTGCTGGGCACTGAGGCCAAAAGATAAAAAATAGCCCAGAGATTCCCAGAGCAGGCACTGCCATGGGGATACAACAAAATCAGAAGACCTGCCCCAGTGACAGGGGACCTGCCAGGATAGAGTGTGGTCAAAATAGAGTGCCTGAGTGAGGAGAGGAAGAACCTTACTCAGCTAAAACTGGATGAGGATGCCGTGTGGAATTTGGATTGTTGAAGAGGAAGAGAGGACAGGAATGAGGGAGGGAAGTACTCTAGGTGGATGAAAGCAAGTTGCAAAAGCCTAAAGCAAAGATTTATTGCATTCCTATTATAAGTAAGTTACTTCGTTAATAGAATAAAAAAATTAATCAGTCTGTGCCCTCAAATGACTCCCAATCTGCCTTTATATGTCTAATAAGGAAAAAATTCCATTTCAAACCAAGTAGAAACTGTCTTTGGGTTTTCTATAGCCTGGCTTACCTGCACTCATTGACACGATTGAGGATGAACTATGATCAGTCCTAACTACAGCCTCTCTTTTGCTCTTTGCAATTTGAAAACATCTCTTGGGCCCTCTGAGATGTCCAGTCTATGTGATGTGTGTGTCATCTGTGGTATAAAGGCCTCGTTCTGATGAGGCCTTAGGGAAGAGCCTTGGGAAGGACTATATTTCTGACATACTGGCGAAGCCTCGGGAACGCATTGGGAATATTGCCAAGGCCAGCAGCCAGGCAAGATGGAAGAGCAGCTCACAGCGTGGAACTGGAGTGGTTTTCTTTTTCCTGATGCGGCCTTGCCTCTTAGCTAGTGCTTCCCTCTCTCATAGATCCTGTCCTCCCATGCCCCAGCTTTCCACCCCACCCACACCTTACATTTCTGTACTCAGAACCTTCTCAGTACACACATAGCTGCAATAAATAATACTATTCTCAACTTGTGAATGCGTTGTTTTGTTAGCTTAAGTTCACTTGGTTAGCCCAGCTACATCAGCCTTACTGCAGGACTCTGGCAGACGATATCACTTCTACACATTCTTCATATCATAGCACCAAAAGCCCTCTATCCCATCTTGAGCACTGGGGAAGCAATAAGGAATCCACCTGTTTGAGCCTAATTCTCATTTGTAAATTCACTTCAGCTAACAACGAGAATTTGACTGTGAATTCAATGCCACTTAACCAGTCCTATTCTGTGCTCAAGATGGGTTGAGATTATGGGATGGAGGGCTAGACAGGAGCTCGAAGAAGTGTAGAAATGGACTCTGTGATCAATTTTCACACTTCCTTTCATAGCACTTATGGACATTGTAACTTAAATAACAGCATGGGTCGTTACTTGTGTAATCTCCATTTCTCTCACTAGAAGGTACGCTTGGTAACGGAACGCTGCCTGGCCTGTTCTCTGCTGTATAGCCAGGGCTGAGCAAAGTGCCAAGAAGACAGTGGTCACTCAAAAACTAGTTGTTGAATGGACGAGTGTATGCATCTGTCAACAACCACCATTGCACACTCACTGGGATCCTTCCAGCAGCCACACGGCCACCTCTTATCCCCAGTGAGACTGTCTGTGGACATAACAGATGTGCACCCAGGTATTTCTAGTGCCACCTGCTATAATAGAAGGGTATTGTCCAATATCTCTCCATTTCCTGCTGGAATCAGAAAAATACATGGTTTTCCCTACTCTTCATGCTTTCTCTAGTCCTTTGCTTCTCTGTTCCCATCTGTCCTATACTCTGACAGGTCAGTGGCTGTGACATACAAGATCAGAAGAGTCTATACATTTTGAAAATTCTTACTCATCTACATTATATTGAGAACAGTGATTTTCAACTCTGGAAACACATAAACATCACGTGGCAGAGTCTCCACCAACTCCTGATACCCAGTTGCACTCTAGGCCAATGAAATCAGAAGCTCTGGAAGCTGGGCCCAGGACACAATATTTTTTAACGCTCTGCAGATGATTCCAATGTGTAGCAAATGTTGAGAACCCCATCTAGCAGACAGTCATAACCTCTTCCTCCTGGAGGGCCGTAAAGAGGGAAGTGCTCTAAATTCATTTTCACATTCACAGATGATTTTTAGATGTTCCCAGGTTCCTGTTCTGAGCTTGACCCACAGATCACAGCCTTTACACACTCGTGGGAACCTGGTGGTGACAGGTGGCAGGCAGGGACCAGAGATCCTGAAATAAAAAATTGCTCAATCTCATAGCAATCAGATAAATGCAAATTAAACCAATAATAAGATTCCAGTTTTTGCCCATTTGTTTATCAAAAATGACTGATACCATACAGGTATCCTGTACCTGGCAGTGGTACAGGAATGAGTATTCTCTACAGGATCAGACTATAAGTTACTATATCATTTTTGAAACATAAGCTGTCAATATTTTCTAAATATTAAAGTTTAAAATGGGTCTGACTTTCTGAAACAGAAATCCCATTTCTAGAAATATGTGTGTCAGAAATAAATGTATAGAGTGCATCATGGCTTGTGATAGCCAAAAGGGAATCTAATGTGTGTCAGTTACCAATGGGATATATACAGTTCATTCATACTATGTGGTATTTTGCTGCTATTAAGAAGAATGAAGGAAACACTCGTATATGAATTGACCTTGAGGGATATTCATGTTATACATTGTTTAAGTGAAAAACTGAAATTACAGAATTATAGATAGGATTCCATTCATCTAAGAATAATGAACAAGCCTATCTCCACCTGTATGTGTTTGTATAGAAAAATGTGGAAGAATAAGCTCCAAGTTGGTGATAGCTATTAAAAGGGGGTAGGGTAAGATTATTAATTCCACTTTAGCACTTCTATGCACTGTTTGAATTGTGACGATGAGCATCTATCACTCTTGTAATTCAGATTGCTGAAATAAATGGACTGGGCACGGGAGCTCATGTCTTCAATCCCAGCACTTTGGGAGGTTGAGGCAGGCAGATCACTTGAGGCCAGGAATTCAAGACCAGCCTGGACAACATAGCTAGATAAAAAATAAAAAAATTAGCTGGGTGTGGTGGTGCATACCTGTAGTTCCACTTACTCTGGGGGCTGACACAGGAGAATCACTGGAGCCCAGGAGTTTGAGGCAACCGTGAGCAATGATTGCACTACTGCACTCCGGCCTGGGTGACAGTGAGACCCTGACTCTTTAAAAAAAAGAAAGAGGAAATGTTGAGAGACATTCAAGAAGACCTGAGTAAATAAATAGACTACACCATGAAAACAATCATTCCCAACACGTACAACTGCCAAACCCAGAGCTAAGCACCAAGTGGGAAGAGGCACAGGGTAGAAAGAGAAGACATAGCTCTTGAGAGTTTTAGAGTTTTAGGTGGTTCTTAGCCTCCTCGTGTGGAAAGTAATAGCATGGACCCCAAGGAGGTGTTGTAAGGCTAAAAGGAGATGATGCATGCACGGCAGAGATTCACAGCAGTCGCTTGATGAATGTGGACTGTGGTGGGGATAGTGAGGATGACCGTCTATATAGTCGAGCCAATTCAGAAGTACACATAGATTAGGCTTCCATTTTCATCTAGGAATAACAAACCACCCTGACCACAGGGTGCATTTGTTTACCTGGCCAATATGGAAGAATATACTCAAAATTAGGAATAGTGGTTAAAAGGGGGATTTAGAGTTTTATTGGGTTTACAGTTCTAAGATTCTGTGATTAGAAGCCTTCAGTGAGTTGGGAGGTCATTTGGTTTGTGGCTTCTCTCCCCACAATTTCCCGAGGGAGCTATGAAATGGGCCTTTTCTCCCTGGTGTGGATTAGCTGTGAGAAGCAAATGATTATACCTTGTAAAGCCTGAAGCCATTTGTTTAGGAGCTAGACATTTCCGGGAACATGGTGGGGGAAGAAGCAAATGAAGGAAGGTGATGCAAAAGTTACCTTTGGGGCTGGGGGTATAGCCAGAGAGGCAATAAGACAAGCTCGGGAGGAAAACCATCTCAAGACCGGGACACAGGCGCAGACCTGCTGGATCTCCACTGAGCAGAGGCAGCTGTGTTTGTAACCCAGCTCACCTGGACTTCCCAGGCTGTGGGTACTCATGAGGTCCCTGTAAGAGGAAACAGGGTGCAAAAGGTCATTGCACCACCTGCAGACAAGGGGGCTGGGCATCAAGGGTGGGAGAGTCTCACCTGGGCTCACACTCAAGTCTGTTCTTTCTGGGGCCACCTGCACTCTCACGTCCCAGCTGCCTCTCCTGAGGAGCTCCTGGAGTGAGCTGCAGGCTGCTAGCCAGGCACTGGCGAATCCCCACCATGCTGCATATGCCTTGGCATCCTCACCAATGCAATGAACTGTTAGGTAGCAGGGCTGCATGGTGATGGTCAAAGCAGGCAGGACCTCAGCAGAGAGCAGGGATTTTCAACACAGGACTCCACAGAGGGGCCTCAGGGCCCATCAGTTTGAAGGACTCGTTGCTGAGGGAAGAGAGCAGGAAGAGCCCCAGTGTCTGATGCAACAGAAAAGCTTTCCCTCATCCTAGGCCAGGATCCACATTCGACTTCCTTCGTGCAAAAGCTTCCTCTGCTAAGCGTAAGTTTGCAATCTTATGGTACCTACTTGACTTAACTGGAGGGAAGTCCGGACACTGACTTCTTGTGGCTTTAGGGGAAGGCTCTGCAACTTCCCAGATCTTTCTCACGGAGGGCCTAAGGCCTAACCTGTTACCGACAGGAACACTTAATTCTTTCAGTGATCAATACTACAGGCATGCTTCTTTGTATGCTCTGCCTTCTCTTTAAACAATTATTAACTTTTTAAAAATTGGAGTAAAATAGACATAAAATTTATCATTTCACCATTTTTAAATGTACAGTTTCGTGGCATTGAGTACATTCACATCGTTTTACAACCATCACCACCATGCGCCTCTAGAATTCTTTTCAACTTGCAGAACTGAAACTCTGCACCCATTAAACAATAACTGCCCATTCTCCTCTTCTCCCAGAACCTGGCAACCATCATTCTGTTTTCTGTCTCTATGAAGTTGACTGCTCTAGGTACTGCATATAAGTGGAATTATATGGTACTGGTCCTTTTGTGACTGGCTTATTTCTCTGAACCTAATGTCTTCAAAGTTCGTCCACGTCATAGCACCTGTTAGCATTTCTTTCCCTCTTGCGGCTAATACCCCATTGTATACACATGCTGTGTTTTGTTATTCACCCATCTGCTGATAGACACTTGGGTTTCTTCACCTCTTGGCTATGATGATAGTGCTACAAAGTACATGGGTTTCCATCTGCTTACTTTTTTTTTTTTTTTTTTTTTTGAGATGGAGTCTCACTCTGTCTCCCAGGTTGGAGTGCAGTGGCATGATCTTGCCTCACTGCAACCTACGCCTCCTGGGTTCAAGCGATTCTCCTATCTCAGCCTCTCGAGTAGCTAGGATTACAGGCGCACACCACCTCACCCAGCTGATTTTTGTATTTTTAGTAGAGATGGGGTTTCGCCATATTGGCCAGGCTGGTCTCAAGCTCCTGACTTCAGGTAATCCACCAGCCTCAGCCTCCCAAAGTGCCAGGGATTACAGGCATGAACTACTGCGCCCGGTCCATCTGCTTACTTTTAAAGCAGATTTCTATAACCACTTATGGCCCCATTCCCCACCCCTAGCATGTAACCAACAAAAGAACACTTACTTCTTTTAGTGATCAATACTACAGGCAGTCTTTTTCGGCCAATCTAATCTACCTTCCCTCAATGTGGTCTTCCTCTTCCAAATCTGACCTTCACAGCTCTCATGGTCTGAGCCATCCCCAGCCTAGCACAGGAGGACCTCAAGGGGCCTGTAAGGTTCCTCCACAGGTTCTCTCCAGCAGGCCCATTGCCACCTCCTCCTCCCCTGCCTTGGTTACCATATCGTCAGATCCCCTGGCCACCACATATCGTCCCTGTTCCCAGCCAGCCGGGGACTGCTCAGTGCAGAAAGGTAGCAGCTTTTTCCCAGGCTAATTTGCTAACCCAGAGGAGAGGAACCCATAGAATTCACAGGCAGAAACAGAGTATTTTTTAAAAATGTAACCCTAAAACTATCACAACTAGATGAGGAGACAGGAGTGAGTCCACCCCTAACTCTTCTCCTTTTTTCTTTTTTCCTTTATTTTTTTTTTTTGCTTCTGCAAAAGCCACAGAAGGGTTAAATACTTTGCCACGAGGTGGGATAAACTTCTCAAATCTGCGGTGCCTTGATTGTCTGACACCCGCACTGTGTGGGATGCCCCAGCTCCTTTGTTGGTTATAATGGCGCATCTTCATTATTGTTCTAACACTCCTTTAAAAAACACCCTAATCTTTCTCTGGTGCCAATGACGGCCCCAGTGCGGGGACGTTTTATTTCTCTCCCCTCTGTCCTTCCCTGAACCCCCTATTGTTGCCATAGTCACGATGGGGTGATAGTGCCGGGGCAGGGCGGTTTCTGTACTGTACCGCCCCGAGCTTATTGTTTAAATCTGTATTATTCCACTGTTCTGAAGATTTACATTTTTAATGGCTCATTTATGTAATCCCATAAATAAAGTAGCGAAAAAAGCATCCCACACAAATGAGTGAATCAGAGTTTGAAAAAGGCCCCTGAAGCGGGTCACTCAGGGTCTCAGCTGCGGGGCCTTGATTGGTGTGGCTGGTGTTAGCCAGGGTGGCAGTGGGCTTAAGACCACCCAGTCAGCGCCCAAATGGGGCATTACCAAGGAATAGCGGGATGGTGCTGGAGTTCAATCTCCCCTATTTATCAGAGAACACAGTTCTACTGCGAAATCCATTTTAGTCTGAGACTCATTTACCTTATTGCTTTGACAGCTGCACCTCTCTCTGGCAGAGAAGTTTCTACGATTAGCTTTTTCCCTCCTAGCAGCTGATGTGTGTTTTCCCTGCCCCTCCTTTCTTCTTCTCAACCAATATATTCCTGGGGCTGCTAAATTTTTCTCTAAAGAGGCTGTGAATTCAAGCACCTGCCTCAAGAATGTATTTGCCACACTGAACAGAGATATAGTTAGAACAATTCACTGCTAGGCTTCCCTCCACCAGTTTCTCTCTTGATCCTCCCTCCCCCGGATGAAAAGCCTTAGTGAGGTCCTTTGGGGAAGTTTGTGCTAATTAAGCACAGACTGAAGAAAATGGCCAAAACATAACTGAGTCGGCATGTCTAATACTCTTTCCCAGGTCTCTGCCCAGCTTCGAGGCAGACCTATAAATCCCTGTTCTCGACAGAGTGCTTGGTTCTGGGATGCTTGTTTAACAGTCACTGGAAACATTTTTGCTTTAGAATATTACAGCAAAGCGTGACCATGGGATCGGAGTCCTCTGTCTGTATCTGTCTTCCCTCCCTGTGTCTTTGCAGTGGCCTCTGTGTGTGATTGTCAGTCAGAAACACACAGTTGATAGTTTGCAAGTGGTCTGGGACCAAAGCCATAGAAATACAGAGGAATTGTAAAGTGCTCTAAATGCACATAAATGTCATAGTGTATCCAAATACAGTCAAAATTAAATTGATGAAAACAGTAGTCTCAAAGCAAGAGAGCCATCAAATCTCAATTTTCTTATTTCCTCACCATGGAAAATGACTTTTAAACTGTGCAAGGATTTTAATCCATAATCCCTACCTCTGGGGGTTTATTCGCATAAAGAGAAATGCGTTTTTTCCTCTTACGTCTTCTTAGATGGGAAAGTGCTGTGTAAGTCAAAGAAGCAACCATAGGATTGGTTGTCCATTTCTCCCAAGAAGGCCAGGGAGGCTGGGTGGCAGAAGCTCCATAATGGGAGTCACATGCCAGGGCTTGGGTCTGGTGAACGCAGCCTTGCCGGGGAGCCTGAGGCAAGCCCCCCATTCTCCAGAATGCGGGTCCTGAGAAGTCGGCAGGAACTTCTCTCTGTCCACTGCCGTATTCCCACTACCTGGAACGATGCCTCACATGTGACAAATGACACATGACGCATGACAGTGGTATTGACTGCCAGACTGAGGGAAGAATCTATCTGAGCCTCACTCTAGTCTTTTGTGAAGCCTGTCTCTGAGTGTGGTCATGAAAACCTGAGGAGGCCGGGCGCGGTGGCTCACGCCTGCAATCCCAGCACTTTGGGAGGCTGAAGTGGGTGGATCACCTGAGGTCAGGAGTTCGAGACCAGTCTAACCAACATGGTGAAACTCCATCTGTACTAAAAATATAAAAAATTAGCTGGGCATGGTGGTGCATGCTTGTAGTCCCAGCTACTCGGGAGGCACAGGCAGGAGAATCACTTGAACCTGGGAGGCGGAGGTTGCAGTGAACCGAGACCATGCCACTGCAGTCCATGCTGGGCGACAGAGCAAAACTCCATCTCAAAAAAAAAAAAAAAAAGAAAAGAAAACCTAAGGAAATGCTGTATGTGAATGCCCCTTCGAGTGCATCAAGAGAATACCTAAATGTGAGCTACTATTCACAGTGATGAGCACCTCAGGAGAAGCAACAGAAGCTAATCTTTTCATTAGACGTTCCATGTTTTACAATATTTCCCTTGGGAACCTTTAAGCCTCACTAATAGGGTGATGATCATTCCATAAAAGACAGAAGGAAATTCCACACTGTTCTGCCTTTCATTTTCAAAGGTGATGCTATTTCTTTTAAGCCTCATTACTGGAGATGAATTCGCCCTGAACCATCTACAAGTTCTGATTAGTCCTCTTTGTGATCATAACCCAATAGGGAGCTGAGATCATTGTCTGTGGCTTAAAGAAGAATTTCAGGCAAAGACGTGGAGGTGTGTCATTTAAAAATGTGTTATTTATAGAGATTGACTTCATGGTCCTGATATTTTTACAGTGAGTTCTGATTAGTCAAGCTAAAATAACTAACTAGTTCATATGAAATTAGCATTAATACACTTGAATTTAATAGATTGGAAAAACGGTTAGTCTGAGGAAAACCACTGCTTCATTTCTCTACACTTACACAGAACCCTGCTGACACTAGACGTGGGACATTTTTCCCCATACCCCAAGCAATTCTCCAGCAGGCACCAACTGGGTATACTATAATTCAATTCAATTCTGACTCTGCCTACCAGGAAGTAGCATTAGATCCCACGGGTTAAAGGGCTCAGTCCTACAAGACTGTCCTCACTTCAGATGCCAACTGCAATTCCCAGACTGGACCTGTGCTGCTGACAGACTGGTTATAAGTTGGGGTTCCCAGGACCCCCTCTGCAGGTTCAGTTAATTTGCTAGGAGAGCTCACAGAACTGAGGAAACACATTAACTGATTTATTGTAAAGGATATTATAAAGAATACAGGTGAACAGCCACATGGAAGAGATGCCCAGGGAAAGGATGTGGGAAGGGCACGAAGTTTCCAGGCCTTCTCCAGGTGCATAACCTTCCCGGCACCTCCAAGCATTCACGTATCTGGAAGTTCATTAAACCTTATTGTTCAAAAAATTTTATAGGGCTTAAGCTCCAGCTGCCCTCCACCACTTCCCACCACTTTGGTGGGTGTGGCTGGAAGTTCTAACCCTCCAATCACTTGATCTTTCCAGTGACCAGCTCCATTTTGAGGCTACCTAGGGACCCCAGCCTAACTCACCTCATTAGTATAAGCTGAGGTGTGATCCAAAGCAGGTTATCATGAATAACAGAAGACATCCAAGTCACTCAGGAAGTTCTTAGTTTTAGGAGCTCTGTGCCAGGAAACAGGGACAAAACCCAAATATATTACTTACTATATCAGGGATAACTTGCGAAGGCTGCCACATAAACTCGGACACAGATGAAAGACACTTCCTCACCAGTCCACCAGAGCCTGGGGCTTCATGACTCAGTTTCCCTTACTAGATCCATGGCATTAATTCCATCATGCCTCACTTCCCTTCTCATTTCCAAGCCACCCAGGCCATTCATCACCATAGGGATTCTTGTCCCCATAGGGTCCTATAATCACCTAATGCTGTGGCTTTCAAACTCTTCTCACTCCAACCCACAATAAGAAATGGATTTTACGTCTATAACCAGTACACACACACACACACCAAAAAATAATTTTACAAAACAAATTTATCTAAACCTCAGCCAATATTGTGCTCTTATATTTTCTGTTCTTTTATATACATTCTCTTTTAGTTTTTTTTTTTATTATTATACTTTAAGTTCTAGGGTACATGTGCATAACATGCAGGTTTGTTACATATGTATACTTGTGCCATGTTGGTGTGCTGCACCCATCAACTCTTCAGCCCCATCAATTCATTATTTATATCATGTATAACTCCCAATGCAATCCCTCCCCCCTCCCCCTCCCCATGATAGGCCCCAGTGTGTGATGTTCCCCTTCCCGAGTCCAAGTGATCTCATTGTTCAATTCCCACCTATGAGTGAGAACATGCGGTGTTTGGTTTTCAGTTCTTGTGACAGTTTGCTAAGAATGATGGTTTCCAGCTGCATCCATGTCCCTACAAAGGACGCAAACTCATCCTTTTTTATGGCTGCATAGTATTCCATGGTGTATATGTGCCACATTTTCTTAATCCAGTCTGTCACAGATGGACATTTGGGTTGATTCCAAGTCTTTGCTATTGTGAATAGTGCCACAATAAACATACATGTGCATGTGTCTTTGTAGTAGAATAATTTATAATCCTTTGGGTATATACCCAGTAGTGGGATGGCTGGGTCATATGGTACATCTAGTTCTAGATCCTTGAGGAATTGCCATACTGTTTTCCATAATGGTTGAACTAGTTTACAATCCCACCAACAGTGTAAAAGTGTTCCTATTTCTCCACATCCTCTCCAACACCTGTTGTTTCCTGACTTTTTAATGATTGCCGTTCTAACTGGTGTGAGATGGTATCTCATTGTGGTTTTGATTTGCATTTCTCTGATGGCGAGTGATGATGAGCATTTTTTCATGTGTCTCTTGGCTGTACAAATGTCTTCTTTTGAGAAATGTCTGTTCATATCCTTTGCCCACTTTTTGATGGGGTTGTTTGTTTTTTTCTTGTATATTTGTTTGAGTTCTTTGTAGATTCTGGATATTAGCTCTTTGTCAGATGAGTAGGTTGCAAAAATTTTCTCCCATTCTGTAGGTTGCCTCTTCACTCTGATGGTAGTTTCTTTTGCTGTGCAGAAGCTCTTTAGTTTAATTAGATCCCATTTGTCAATTTTGGCTTTTGCTGCCGTTGCTTTTGGTGTTTTAGACATGAAGTCCTTGCCCATGCCTATGTCCTGAATGGTACTACCTAGATTTTCTTCTAGGGTTTTTATGGTATTAGGTCTAACATTTAAGTCTCTAATCCATCTTGAATTAATTTTCGTATAAGGAGTAAGGAAAGGATCCAGTTTCAGCTTTCTACTTATGGCTAGCCAATTTTCCCAGCACCATTTATTAAATAGGGAATCCTTTCCCCATTTCTTGTTTCTCTCAGGTTTGTCAAAGATCAGATGGCTGTAGATGTGTGGTATTATTTCTGAGGACTCTGTTCTGTTCCATTGGTCTATATCTCTGTTTTGGTACCAGTACCATGCTGTTTTGGTTACTGTAGCCTTGTGGTATAGTTTGAAGGCAGGTAGCGTGACGCCTCCAGCTTTGTCCTTTTGACTTAGGATTGTCTTGGCAATGTGGGCTCTTTTTTGGTTCCATATGAACTTTAAAGCAGTTTTTTCCAATTCTGTGAAGAAAGTCATTGGTAGCTTGATGGGGATGGCATTGAATCTATAAATAACCTTGGGCAGTATGGCCATTTTCACGATATTGATTCTTCCTATCCATGAGCATGGTATGTTCTTCCATTTGTTTGTGTCCTCTTTTATTTCACTGAGCAGTGGTTTGTAGTTCTCCTTGAAGAGGTCCTTGACATCCCTTGTAAGTTGGATTCCTAGGTATTTCATTCTCTTTGAAGCAATTGTGAATGGAAGTTCATTCATGATTTGGCTCTCTGCTTGTCTGTTACTGGTGTATAAGAATGCTTGTGATTTTTACACATTGATTTTTGTATCCTGAGACTTTGCTGAAGTTGCTCATCAGCTTAAGGAGATTTTGGGCTGAGACGATGGGGTTTTCTAAATATACAATCATGTCACCTGCAAACAGGGACAATTTGACTTCTTCTTTTCCTAACTGAATACCCTTGATTTCTTTCTCTTGCCTGATTGCCCTAGCCAGAAGTTCCAACACTATGTTGAATAGGAGTGGTGAGAGAGGGCATCCCTGTCTTGTGCCAGTTTTCAAAGGGAATTTTTCCAGTTTTTGCCCATTCAGTATGATATTGGCTGTGGGTTTGTCATAAATAGCTCTTATTATTTTGAGGTACGTTCCATCAGTACCGAATTTATTGAGTGTTTTTAGCATGAAGGGCTGTTGAATTTTGTCAAAAGCCTTTTCTGCATCTATTGAGATAATCATGTGGTTCTTGTCTTTGGTTCTGTTTATATGCTGGATTACGTTTACTGATTTGCGAATGTTGAACCAGCCTTACATCCCAGGGATGAAGCCCACTTGATCATGGTGGATAAGCTTTTTGATGTGCTGCTGAATCTGGTTTGCCAGTATTTTATTGAGGATTTTTGCATCGATGTTCATCAGGGATATTGTTCTAAAATTCTCTTTTTTTGTTGTGTCTCTGCCAGGCTTTGGTATCAGGATGATGTTGGCCTCATAAAATGAGTTAGGGAGGATTCCCTCTTTTTCTATTGATTGGAATAGTTTCAGAAGGAATGGTACCAGCTCCTCCTTGTACCTCTGGTAGAATTCAGCTGTGAATCCATCTGGTCCTGGACTTTTTTTGGTGGGTAGGCTATTAATTATTGCCTCAATTTCAGAGCCTGCTATTGGTCTATTCAGGGATTCAACTTCTTCCTGGTTTAGTCTTAGGAGAGTGTAAGTGTCCAGGAAATTATCCATTTCTTCTAGATTTTCTAGTTGATTTGCGTAGAGGTGTTTATAGTATTCTCTGATGGTAGTTTGTATTTCTGTGGGGTCGGTGGTGATATCCCCTTTATCATTTTTTATTGCATCTATTTGATTCCTCTCTCTTTTCTTCTTTATTAGTCTTGCTAGCGGTCTGTCAATTTTGTTGATCTTTTCAAAAAACCAACTCCTGGATTCATTGATTTTTTGGAGGGTTTTTTGTGTCTCTATCTCCTTCAGTTCTGCTCTGATCTTAGTTATTTCTTGCCTTCTGCTAGCTTTTGAATGTGTTTGCTCTTGCCTCTCTAGTTCTTTTAATTGTGATGTTAGAGTGTCAATTTTAGATCTTTCCTGCTTTCTCTTGTGGGCATTTAGTGCTATAAATTTCCCTCTACACACTGCTTTAAATGTGTCCCAGAGATTCTGGTATGTTGTATCTTTGTTCTCATTGGTTTCAAAGAACATCTTTATTTCCCTTCATTTCGTTATGTACCCAGTAGCCATTCAGGAGCAGGTTGTTCAGTTTCCATGTAGTTGAGCAGTTTTGATTGAGTTTCTTAGTCCTGAGTTCTAGTTTGATTGCACTGTGGTCTGAGAAACAGTTTGTTATAATTTCTGTTCTTTTACATTTGCTGAGGAGTGCTTTACTTCCAATTATGTGGTCAATTTTGGAATAAGTGCGATGTGGTGCTGAGAAGAATGTATATTCTGTTGATTTGGGGTGGAGAGTTCTATAGATGTCTATTAGGTCCGCTTGGTGCAGACATGAGTTCAATTCCTGGATATCCTTGTTAACTTTCTGTCTCGTTGATCTGTCTAATGTTGACAGTGGAGTGTTGAAGTCTCCCATTATTATTGTATGGGAGTCTAAGTCTCTTTGTAAGTCTCTAAGGACTTGCTTTATGAATCTGGGTGCTCCTGTATTGGGTGCATATATATTTAGGATAGTTAGCTCTTCCTGTTGAATTGATCCCTTTACCATTATGTAATGGCCTTCTTTGTCTCTTGTGATCTTTGATGGTTTAAAGTCTGTTTTATTAGAGACTAGGATTGCAACCCCTGCTTTTTTTTTTTTTTTGTTCTCCATTTGCTTGGTAGGTCTTCCTCCATCCCTTTATTTTGAGCCTATGTATGTCTCTGCATGTGAGATGGGTCTCCTGAATACAGCAGACTGATGGGTCTTGACTCTTTATCCAGTTTGCCAGTCTGTGTCTTTTAATTGGAGCATTTAGTCCATTTACATTTAAGGTTAATATTGTTATGTGTGAACTTGATCCTGCCATTATAATATTAACTGGTTATTTTGCTCATTAGTTGATGCAGTTTCTTCCTAGCCTCGATGGTCTTTACATTTTGGCATGTTTTTGCAATGGCTGGTACTGGTTGTTCCTTTCCATGTTTAGGGCTTCCTTCAGGGTCTCTTGTAAGGCAGGCCTGGTGGTGACAAAATCTCTAAGCATTTGCTTATCTGTAAAGGATTTTATTTCTCCTTCACTTATGAAACTTAGTTTGGCTGGATATGAAATTCTGGGTTTAAAATTCTTTTCTTTAAGAATGTTGAATATTGGCCCCGACTCTCTTCTGGCTTGTAGAGTTTCTGCCGAGAGATCTGCTGTTAGTCTGATGGGCTTCCCTTTGTGGGTAACCCGACCTTTCCCTCTGGCTGCCCTTAAGATTTTTTCCTTCATTTCAACTTTGGTGAATCTGGCAATTATGTGTCTTGGAGTTGCTCTTCTGGAGGAGTATCTTTGTGGCGTTCTCTGTATTTCCTGAATTTGAATGTTGGCCTGCCCTACTAGGTTGGGGAAGTTCTCCTGGATGATATCCTGAAGAGTGTTTTCCAACTTGGTTCCATTTTTCCCCTCACTTTCAGGCACCCCAATCAGACGTAGATTTGGTCTTTTTACATAATCTCATACTTCTTGCAGGCTTTGTTCATTTCTTTTTCTTCTTTTTTCTTTTGGTTTCTCTTCTCGCTTCATTTCATTCATTTGATCCTCAATCGCTGATACTCTTTCTTCCAGTTGATCGAGTCAGTTACTGAAGCTTGTGTATTTGTCACGTATTTCTCGTGTCATGGTTTTCATCTCTGTCATTTCATTTATGACCTTCTCTGCATTAATTCGTCTAGCTGTCAATTCTTCCACTCTTTTTTCAAGATTTTTAGTTTCTTTGCGCTGGGTACGTAATTCCTCCTTTAGCTCTGAGAAGTTTGATGGACTGAAGCCTTCTTCTCTCATCTTGTCAAAGTCATTCTCTGACCAGCTTTGATCCATTGCTGGCGATGGGCTGCGCTCCTTTGCAGGGGGAGATGCACTCTTATTTTTTGAATTTCCAGCTTTTCTGCCCTGCTTTTTCCCCATCTTTGTGGTTTTATCTGTCTCTGGTCTTTGATGATGGTGACGTACTGATGGGGTTTTGGTATAGGTGTCCTTCCTGTTTGATAGTTTTCCTTCTGACAGTCAGGACCCTCAGCTGTAGGTCTGTTGGAGATTGCTTGAGGTCCACTCCAGACCCTGTTTGCCTGGGTATCAGCAGCAGAGGTTGCGGAAGATAGAATATTGCTGAACAGCAAGTGTACCTGTCTGATTCTTACTTTGGAAGCTTCCTCTCAGGGGTGTACTCCACCCTGTGAGGTGTGGGGTGTCAGACTGCCCCTGGTGGGGGATGTCTCCCAGTTAGGCTACTCAGGGGTCAGGGACCCGCTTGAGCAGGCAGTCTGTCCCTTCTCAGATCTCAACCTCCGTGTTGGGAGATCCACTGCTCTCTTCAAAGCTGTCAGACAGAGTCGTTTGCGTCTGCAGAGGTTCTGCTGCTTTTTTGTTGTTGTTTTTTATCTGTGCCCTGTCCCCAGAGGTGGAGTCTACAGAGACAGGCAGGTTTCCTTGAGCTGCTGTGAGCTCCACCCAGTTCGAGCTTCCCAGCGGCTTTGTTTACCTGCTTAAGCCTCAGCAATGGCGGGCGCCCCTCCCCCATCCTCGCTGCTGCCGTTTCAGTTAGATCGCAGACTGCTGTGTTAGCAATGAGGGAGGCTCCGTGGGCGTGGGACCCTCCCGACCAGGTGTGGGATATATTCTTCTGGTGTGCCCGTTTGCTTAAAGCGCAGTATTGGGGTGGGAGTTACCCGATTTTCCAGGTGTTGTGTGTCTCATTTCCCCTGGCTAGGAAAAGGGATTCCCTTCCCCCTTGCGCTTCCCAGGTGAGGCGATGCCTCGCCCTGCTTCAGCTCTCGCTGGTCGGGCTGCAGCAGCTGACCAGCACCGATTGTCCGGCACTCCCTATTGAGATGACCCCAGTACCTCAGTTGAAAATGCAGAAATCACCGGTCTTCTGTGTCGCTCGCACTGGGAGTTGGAGACTGGAGCTGTTCCTATTTGGCCATCTTGCTCCGCCCTCTTTTAGTTTTTTAAAGCTCAATCACGTCCCATGAAAGTGATTCACATGGCCCAGCACGGTGGCTCATGCCTGTAATCCCAGCACTTTGGGAGGCCGAGGCGGGCGGATCACAAGGTCAGGAGTTTGAGACCATCGTGGCCAATATGGTGAAACCCTGTCTCTACTAAAAATACAAAAATTAGCTGGGTGTGTTGGCGGATGCCTGTAGTCCCAGCTACTCAGGAGGCTGAGGCAGGAGAATCACTTGAACCCAGGAGGCGGAGGTTGTAGTGAGCCGAGATTCGGCCACTGCACTCCAGCCTAGGAGACAGAAAGAGACTCTGCTGTTTCTCTTGGATGCAGACTTTCTTCTCCCACTCACAGTATATCACACATTCCTTGTGACCTGCTTGACTCTTGCCTCCATCTTCCTTCCAACTCCCAGCTCCTTTGACACGCATACCAGCAGCTTTTGTCATCAGCCACCCCTCCTTCTCCTTGTCATCTACCAATCTCCCCATTCCTGTCCCTTATTTCTTGAAGATTATGGCCTTTGAGACACGGTTTTCTCTCCATAGGTACTACTGCATCATGCTGAGAAATTCCAGCATCTATGTCAATAATACATACAAGGCATTGACCTCTCCTTGTTGTCTTCACTTCCCAGGATCTCTCCTCATCCTCACCAAGAACTGCACCACCTGCTAAATCACACTTCCCACTCACGGCTCCTCTCCCCTTCAGCAGGTCACTTACAGGTGCACTGGGCACCCCAACATTTTCAACCCAAGCAAGACCTCCAACTTATTGACTTTAATGCTCTCTGTCAATCATTTTCACCAGGTCCTTCTCCAGGGTAGAGTTGATGTTTCATTTTATTTATTTACTTTTTTCTGAGACAGGGTCTTGCTCTGTCACTCGGGCTGGAGTACAATGGTGTGATCATGGCTTACTTCAGCCTTGAACTCCCAGGCTCAAGTGATCCTGTTACCTCAGCCTCCCAGGTAGCTGTGACTACAGATGCATGCAACCATGCCTGGCTAATTTTTAAATTTTTTGCAGAAATGGGGTTTGGCGATGTTTCCCTGGGCTCAAGCCATTTTTCCACCTTGGCCTCCCAAAGTGCTGGGATTACAGGTGTGAGCCACCAAGCCCAGCTGAGTCTATGCTTTAGACCCTTGACCTCCCTACTCCTCCATTATAACTGCCTGCAGGGAAAAGCAAACTGGTGAGATCCAGCTTTCTGCCATCTGTGGACTGGTGCCTGAGCAGCTGAATGTGACTTTAAGAGGGCACATGCTGTGCAGACAATTCTCACTTTGGCAAGTGGCACTGCCCAGCCATCTCATCCTTTGTCTTTATCAACTTAGATTTCTGCTGCCTAAGGTGGCAGTTTCACACATTCTCTCTTCAGTCTCAGACTTCCCCGTCCTACATACACACATCAACCCTGATGTTGATCTAGCTCCATATTTCATTGAAGAATGAAAGCAGATGATACATACCTCACCTTCCTATCTTCAAATCTTTCAGCATGGCCTACCTGTGTCCACATATATTGCCTTTCCTCTATTCCCACAGGCTGTCCCAGAATCCCACTTTCTCTCATCTTTTTAGGAACTTGGCTCTGAAACTCCCCTCTTCTTCTCTTGCATTATCAATTTCTGCTTCTCTGAGGGACTGTTTCAGCCCATATATATGCTGTTATAGTGCTCACCTGAAAAAACAAAAAGGAGTCACCTGACTCCACGCTTCTTTCAGCTGCCACTCAAAATTTTGGTTTTCTTTTATAGCAACTTTCAGGTTTCCTGTTTTACTGTCCTTACACCTTATCTCCTACTTTCTCTTTCAACAACTCCAGTCAGGCTTTCGTCTTCACTTTGCCACAGATACCACTCTCATCAAGGTTATCAGTGCCCTCCATCTTGCCCAAATCAAAGGTCTATTCTCTGTCCTCTACAAAACCAGTTTGGCACACAGTAGGCACTCAATCAATATTTGTTGGCTGGGCCTAGTGGCTCACGCCTGTAATCCCAGCACTTTGGGAGGCCAAGGTGAGTGGATCACTTGAGGTCAGGAGTTGGAGACCAGCCTGGCCAACATGGTGCAACCCCATCTCTACTAAAACTACAAAAATTAGCCGGGCATGGTAGCCCACACCTGTAATCTCAGTTGGGAGGCTGAGGCAGGAGAATCACTTGAACCCAGGAGGTAGAGGTTGCAGTGAGCTAAGATCGTGCCACTATACTCCTGCCTGGGCAACAGAGTGAGACTCTGTCTCAAAAATAAATAAATAAATAAATAAATAAATAAATAAATAAATAAGTAAATAAATAAATACTTGTTGAATGGATAAATGTAATTCCATCTTATTTGTATACTGAATTCATGGTTGAGGCATTACAAAAATAGATGAAATTCAATGTCTATGTCAGGCTAATAAATTTTCTTGTACTGATCCACTTAGAAAGTTTTGTGTATATTTTTAACCATATCAGCTTTTTTTCTTGTTTGTTTTTTTTAGACGAAGTCTTACTCTGTCGCCCAAGCTGGAGTTCAGTGGTGCAATCTCAGCTCACTGCAAGCTCCACCTCCCAGGTTCAAGTGATTCTCCTATCTCAGCCTCTCGAGTAGCTGGGACTACAGACACGTGCCACCATACCCAGCTAATTTTTGTATTTTTAGTAGAGATGTGGTTTCACCAGGCCGGCCAGGCTGGTCTCAAACTCCTGACCTCATGATCTGCCCGCCTTGGCCTCCCAAAGTGCTGGGACTACAGGCATGAGTCACTGCATTCAGCCCCCATATCAGCTTTTTACATGGAAATCCCTATGACTCCTCACTTTGCAAAATTTCAAAAGGATTTTTTCTTTTTAACATTTCAACTTAAATGCGAAACTTTGAGGACAAAAGAGTACTAGTTGGACACATGAGCATGTATAATTTTTAAATTGGACCTCAATTACACAGAATTTGACTAACCATAATCCAGAGGTCAAGATACTTTTTTAAAATTTTCTTTTAAGGGATGGGGTCTTTCTCTGTTGGGAGTACAGTGGCACAATAATAGTTCACTGCAGCCTCAAACTCCTGTGCTCAAGTGATTCTCCTGCCTCAACCTCCCAATTAGCTGGGACTAAAGGCACATGCCACCACGCTTGGCTAATTTTCTTTAGTTCTTGTAGAAATGAGGTCTTGCTATGTTGCCCAGGCTGGTCTTGAATTCCTGGGCTCAATTGATCTTCACATCTCTGCCTCCCAAAGTGCTTGGAATACAGGCATCAAGATACTATCATTATTGTCCATGCTATGTTCTGCTTTAATTAATTAATTAATTAATCACTCAGGTCTTACTAATGCAAGAATCATTCATAAATCCACTGCCAAACAATAAAATTATCATGTGCTGATTTGACATATAAATTGTTCTAGTCATGGATTATAAGAAAAGAGGAAGAAAGGAAGGAACTGATACTGTGTTTGTACTTTGCATTAGACTCCATGCTGGATACTTTATTTGCATTATTTAATCCTCACAATAACTCTGAAAAATCAACATTATTATCTCCAGAGTCCAGATGAGAACACCGGCTCAGGAAGATCATTCATCCAAGTTCTCCTAGGAAGTGCTAAAGCTGGAATTCAGATTTCATTTTGTTCCAATTCATAGCGTAAACTCATTGGTCCTGGAGGCGGAGGGGATAATAACACACAGAAGATGGTTTGCCTGGCACATCTGCGACTCAGCCTGGCTGTTCCATGTCAACTGCCTTGCTAGGACTGAGATATCTTAATGCCAAGAGAGCATAAAGATTTAAAAACTATTTTTCTATAATATATGATATAAAATGTAATAAAGTAATGAGTTTACAAGTACAGACATCTTAGAAACCTTTTGTTTAAATATATTGTAAAAATTATTTGAAGGCCAGGCATGGTGGCTTACACCTGTAATCCCAGTGCTTTGGGAGACGGAGGCAGGAGGATCACTTGAACCAGCCGGAGCAACATAATGAGACCTCCACTATGTTATTTCTCTAAAAATAAAAATAAAAATAAATAAAAATTAGCCAGGAGTGGTGGAGCACACCTGTGGTCTCAGCTACTCAAGAGGCTGAGTAGGAGGATTGCTTGAGCCCAGGAGTTCAAGGCTGCAGAGAGCTGTGATCTCACCATTGCACTCCACCCTTGGCAACAAAGTGAGACCTTGTCTCTCAAAAAAAAAAAAAAAAAAAAAATTATTTGAAAAAGTGTCAGCAGTTACGCATTTTTCAGAAATATTTGGGGATACCTGAAAGTTTAAAAATTACACAAACCTCATATTTTTGGTAATATAAAACCTGATGATACACTTTGAATATCAATTTTCATACCAAAAATAAATGAATTTGCAAGGCACACTCATTTCCGTTAAAATGTGCACTGAAACAGTTTGGTGCAATTAGAAAACAAACAAAACAACACGAAAACAAAAAAACTACGTATCTTTTATGTATGAGAGGATACATACATACATCTTTTATTTATGAGAGAATTTTTGTTGATTCATAAGTAGTATGTTAACCTCACCCCACTCCACGAGTGATTGTTTATGAGAGAATTTTTGTTGATTCATAAGTAGTATGTTAACCTCACCCCACTCCACGAGTGATTGTCACAGCATCTGTGGGGCTGGCCAAGAAGATGGGGAAGTTCTTTGAAAAATTCTTCAGGCGTCTCTGCCTGTAGGCATCTTTTCTTTTTACTCCCCTGCTTGGCCTGTATATTGGAAAATCTTTTGTTTAGCAGTCCATAACTACTGTGAAATTCATAGGTTTCATTACACACACACAAAAACTCCCTCCAACAAAAACTGTTTTTGTTCCATCCTCTTTAATCTGTACCTCTTTGTTTGAATCCCATAACCAATCCCCAAATCCCAGATCAGATCAGCTTTTTAGAATTCCACATGTGAGTGAGACATGCGGTATTTGTCCTTCTGTGCCTGGCTTACTTCACCTAATATAATGTCCTCTAGGTTCATCCACGTCATCACAATTGACAGGATTTCATTCTTTTTCATGGCTGAATAGTATTTCATGTGTGTATATACCACATTTTCTTTATTGATTCTTCTGTTGATGGGTGCTTAGGTTGATTCCAGATCTTGGCTATTGTGAACAGTGCTGCAATAAACATGGGTGTGCAGAAGTTTCTTTGATACACCAATTTCCTTTCTTTTGGACACATAGGCAGTTATGGGATTGTTGGATTATCACTGATGATTCTTGACTGAAATAATTATTCCTGCCAGGTGATGATTTTCTGTTCTCATCATTCTTTCTACATTCTGACATTTTCTAAACAAAGTGGCATCAAAAATAAAATATTTTAAAATCCAAATTTTAAGTGACAAAGTTCATCAATTATTTTCAGTCTTCCTGAATCTCAGTGTATTCAACTCCAACAGCCTCTCAGATACCCTAGCACTCGTGAATCAATTCAGCGATTAAAATGTGGCTCTCACTTCCTGAGCTCACCTCTTCCTAAGCCCAACGAGGAAGCACTTTCTCACCCAATATCCCAATTGTCGTTTGATATTGTTGTCATCATTCAGGGACGGGAGGGGTTGGAGTTGAACAAGAACAACCAAATTAAAGGAAGTGTCAAACTAACTTAGAGTGACCCAAGTTTTTTTCTTTCTACAATCTAAATATTAAACTCAACCAAAGAATAAACTCATTATAGCCAAAGGATAAACTTAAAAGAGTCAAAGAATGTGTGAAAGGGATAGAATTCAGGGTGCAGAGTTTCTCCAAACTATATAACTGATTTCATATTTACATTGCAAAGTCACTGACTTAAAATTAATTAGTAAGTGATCAGGTAGAAGTCACTAATAATATTAAAATGTTTTTATTTCTAAATTTGCCCTGCTCTTTTCCTCTTTGTTTCATATAAAGAGACACTTACAAATACAATCTAGAATAAAGGTACAAACAAGGAACAAAATTTACATTTTCTTGCGCAAGAGTGTTTTAGAAAAAATGCAGTTGTACTTTGGGCACATTTTAATTCATATTCCAGGCATTTCTCATCCATTAAACAAATACCTTTTTAAAAGGTTTGTACTGAGAAGTGGCTATTTAGTCTCTACTACTTAAAATAGCCAGACTCCTGAAGCTATCATTTAGCTGACCATGTAGTGAAGTCATTCATTGGAATGATTACTGTAAAACAGGATTTAAGAAGAAAATAAATGAAAGGGGAAAAGTAATTTTGGGATCATTTCAAAGCTCTAAACACACAGGGCTGGGTGCCATGACACAATTATTCTCTTTTGCCTTTAGACACAGGAAGAGTGGATGGATTTGCTTTGAAAAAAGAGTTCTTTCTAAATCAAGTCCATGGTCAAAGTAAACACTCAGCCAAAGATTATGTTTGAGAAACTGCTTACAACTAGTGCGAAGGCATTAAGCAAACAAGGAGCTGGGATGCAAATGCTGTGGGGGACGTGAAGTTGTGTATTGAAAACGTCCAGGGTTTTAGGCCATCCATGGCCAGAATCCAGCCTCTTCTGCAAGGATGTCCTGCACCTTAATCTATTTTGTGGTTCTCCCCAAAAATAATTACGAGGAGCTACCCCAATAAAATAAACCAAATAATGTAATCAGCAACTAGCTTGCAGACAAACACACCACACAAAAAGATTCTGTTTGTTAGGAGAAACGCAACCCCCTCCTGCTACATTATTCCATTGATGGAAAAACATTTACATCTCCTTTGTTAGCTAGTTTTCTGTAGAAATTTTATAATCACTGGGCAACTCTATTACATTGCTCTCTGAGAAGTGACTCTGAGTAGCTAGACCCATGTTTTTATCCCACAGCCAAAGAGAAAAAAAAATCTTTTTCTGTTTTTTTTTTTTAAACTTTAGTCTATCATACATCAAACCTGTCAAGCTTTTTCATTAAAGTTCATGGTTTTTAAGTTCATTGTAAATAACTCAAATTGATTTTACAAAAGGGGGAAAAAAGTCTTGCCCTGATGTTGAGCAGTACAAACTGTAGTAATATCCCTTGTCAAATGGGATTTCTCAAGTGGCTTTTTAAAGAGGAGAAAAAAGATTTAGCTGAATAGAAATATTTTGAGACTAAAACCAATGTTATACTCTGATTGTAGGTTGACCTCTTTTATTTTCTTAGAAGTCTAGAATTTTTCTACAATATTTTTAAAAAGTCCAGTAGCTATGTTTATCAAAAAATACATGTTAGATTTCACAGTTTGAGGTCCTTAAGAGTTATTTGGTTGGAGAAGATAGTTAGAGGCTTTTATCTGCATTTCAACAGTAAAAAGATCCATATATTTGCTGATAGCTCTGTAAATATTTTCAAAGTAAGCAATCTCTTGGTTTTACCTTTTCTAAAGTAATGAAAAAGATACCTAACCCCTTTTCACCAGAGAGGTTCATTGGATCAGGCTGCACTGCACAAGTCAGGGTTCAGCGAGGGAGGTAGAACAGGGATGAGTGATACAAAATAAGAGACTTGGGTAGAGATTGGACATCTCACAGTTGTGGGAGCTTGTGAATATCCAGGGAAAGTCCTTGCCTTTGTTGTCTGGGAGTGGGCATGAAGTTGCTGTAGGTCAGCCAGGCCAGAAACAGGACAAGCAAGACAAACTGGGACTTGCAAGGACAAACTGCAACCCACGAAGACAAACTGGGACTTGTGTCTGTCTCCCGTCACCTCTTGCCTTGACAGCATGGGTGACCTACAGAAGCTGACATTCTCTTCCCTGAGCTGCACCTGTGCCTGTCCCAAAATTCAGAGGAGCTGAAGGAAGAGATCGGATGGGAGCTGGAGGGAAACAGCTGCTGTCCCATATTCAGCAGGAGGCCAGCACATCAGCAACCACATGCATGAGCCACAGCTATGCCTCTACCTGGCACCGACCTTCAGAGCTTAGTGGATGCCACTGCACTTTTGCTTTTCACGTCATCCACATATTTTCCCTGTAGCCAACTCAAACCTGGATTCACACAGGAAAGGAATTCTGGGAAACAGTTCTGGCTAGCTGGGTGGATCCCGCACAAAACGCCCCCTGCAATTTTCTTCCAATCTTGCTAATCCCCTATTAGCGTCCTTCTTTTTCCCTGAGAAGTTGCTGCTGTTCTTTCTGTTAGGTTGTCAAGAAGCAGCCCAATGTTAGTACAACTGAGGATCATCTTCACATTCTTCCTGTGATGACATTATCATTACCCAACGTTTAGGTACTTCTCAGATTGAAAGGATACATGGTCAACCTTCTGTTTATGCTTCCATAGTAAACATTTGAAACAGGGTTTTGTTTGTTTGTTTGAGACGGGATCTCACTCTGTCATCCAGGCTGTGCAGTGATGTGATTTCGGCTCACTGCAACCTCTGCCTACTGGGTTCAAGCGATTCTCCTGCCTCAGCTCCTGAGTAGCTGGGATTACAGGTGCCCGCCACCGCACCCGGCTAATTTTTGTAGTTTTAGTAGAGACAGGGTTTCACCATGTTGGCCAGGCTGGTCGCCAACTCCTGACCTCAGATGATCTGCCTGCCTTGGCCTCCCAAAGTGCTGGTATTACAGGGATGAGCCACCATTCCGGCCTTGAAAAAGTTTTAATCCAAACCCCACATCAAATACCGCTTTCTTTTGCGAGCTTTTAAAGGTTTCTCTTGCGAGCTGGCCATGGTCCCTCTCTCTTTGATACCTGGAAACCTCTTTCCCAGCACTTAGGTTCTGCTTCTGGTTAGTCATTCCTCAACTTGTCTCCTCACATGCCCGGCACTGAGAGCAGGGACCTTGTCTTATTCATCTTTTCATTTCCCTCTTCCCCTTCCCCTTGCTCATGCCCGCCTTTAGACCCAATATCATCCCTTCCACAGAGTAGATGCTCAACAAATGTTTGCTTAGCATAATAACTAAGTATTGTGACTTACATTTCTTGTTTTATACTTTACTTTCATGTTGGTTCCTACTAGATCAGGTAAGGATTGTCTTCAGCTTGAATGTGTAATGTCCTTTCTTAGGATTTCTGTCTTCACATGTCATCCTGAGGATTCATACTTTTATCTTCCACTGGGAATTTCTCCTCCCTCCCTTCCTCCCTTCCTTCCTTCCTTCCTTCCTTCCTTCCTTCCTTCCTTCCTTCCTTCCTTCCTTCCTTCCTTCCTTCCTTCCTTCCTTCCTTCTTTCCTTTTCTTCCCTTTCTGCCCTCTTGCCCTCCTCTCTGTTTTCTTTTTCTCTCTTCCTAAAACAAACCTTTTTGGCCAGGTGCAGTGGCTCACACCTGTAATCCGAGCACTATGGGAGGCTGAGGTGGGTGGATCACCTGAGGTCAGGAGTTCAAAACTCCGTATTTACTAAAAATGCAAAAATTAGCTGGGCATGGTGGTGGGCACCTGTAATTTCAGTTACTCGGGAGGCTGAGGTGGGAGAACTGCTTGAACTTGAGAGGTAGAGGCTGCAGTGAGCCAAGATCATGCCACTACACTCCAGCCTGGGCAACAGTGAAACCCCATCTCAAAAAATAAAATTAAAAAATAAAAATAAAATAAAAAATAAAATAAACCTTTTCTATCACCCTGAAGCCCATTCATGGTAAACAAATCAGTGCTAATAAACTAAAGCAAGTGAAGAAAGCAAGATGCACAATTCTATATAGAATGTCATTGCAACTATTTAAAAGAGCTGCGGTGGAGTGCAATGACCTGCAAATAATGACTGGAAGCCTGTGGATTGTACTCTATATGGCAAAAGGGACTTTGTAGATGTGATTGAAGATTGTGGGAGTGGTCTGTCTTGGATGAGCCAGAAGGATCCTAAATATAACCATAAGAGTCCGCAGAAGAGGGAGGCAGAGCTAGGTGCAGTGGTTCATGCCTATAGATCCACCTACTCGGGAGGCTGAGACAGGCAGATTGCTTGTGTCCAGGAGTTTGAGACCAGTCTGGGAAACATAGTCAGATCTCATCTCAAAAGAAATGAAAAAAGAGGGAGGCAGGAGAAAATCTGACTACAGAAAAGGAGAAGGCAATGTGATGATAGAAGCAGGGATTGGGGTGATGTGCTTTTTTTAAGAAGATCAATAAAATGGGTAACATTCTAGCCCAGATTGATCAGGAAAATAGAAGATATAAAGCGTCAATACCAGGAACAAGAGAAGTGCCATTACCACAGATTATACAAGTATTAAAAGTATAATCACATTAAATTATAAATAACTTTATGCCAATAAATTGAAAAAATGAGCAGTCCTCACTAATGAAGAAATAGATAACCCAAATGTCTCTGTATTTATTTTTTAAATTGAATGCTTAAAAATCTTCCCACAAGAAAATTCCCAGGTGAAGTGGCTTCATTGATACATTTAAAGAAGAGATATTCCTAAATTCTATGCAAATTCTTCCAGAAAATTGAAAAAGAGGAACTATTTTGCTCATTCTATGCCAGCATTACCCAATTACCAAAAACAGACAAAGATATTACAAGAAAACTACAGACTAATATCCTCCATGAGCATATATGGAAAATTTTAAAATAAAATTTTAGTAAATCAAATCCAACAAAGATTGATATATAACAAGAATAAAATATCAACACTGAGTGAGGCATGTTCCAGGAATGCATGGTTTGTTTAACATGTAACAATTAATCTATATAATTCATCATGTTAAGAAGCCACATAACCATCTCAATAATGCAGAAGAAAGCATTTGCCAAAATTTAGTATCCATTCCAGATTTTTAAAAACTCTCAGCAAACTGTGAATAGAAGGGACCTTCCTCAAACTGATAAGAGGCACCTACAAAAACTTATTCCTGGTGAAATACTGCACACTTTCCTCCTAAGTTCAGAAACAAGAAAATGATGTCTATTCTCACTCCTTCTAATCAATATTATATTTGAAATTGTAGTCAGTGCAATGGGGCAAGGAAAAGAAAAGGCATCTAGATTGAAAAGAAATAATTAAAACTGTCTTTATTTGTAGATAACATGATCATCTATGTGGAAAATCCTATGGAATCGATGCAAAAACCTATTAGAACTAACAAGCAAGTTTCTCAAAATAGTAGGAATATACAATCAATACACAAAAATCAATTGTATTTCTATATTCTAGAAGTGAACATTCAGAAAGTAGAATCTAAAAAGCTATCATTTACAACATGACAAAAATATGAACTAGTAACAGAAAATCTGACAAAAAGATGTAAAACTCCCTTTCACTGAAAAGTATAAAACATATAAAGAGAATAAAGAAACCCTAAATAGGTAGAGATATACAATTATTCATGGAGATCAAGACTCAAAATGAAGATGTCAGTTCTTCCTCAATGAAAGACAAATATTCCAAACAGCCTCCATTAAAATCTTAGCATATTTTCCTTCTTTATTGTGGTAAAAATATATAACATAAAATTTACCATCTTAACAATTTTTAAATGTACAGTATAGTAGTGTTAAGTATATGCACATTGTTGTGCAACAGATTGCTAGAACTTTTCCATCTTGCAACACTAAAACTCTATACCTACTAAACAGTAATTCCCTCTCTCACCTCCCCTAGCCCTTGGAAAGCACCTTTTTTCTACTTTCTGTTTTGACTACTTTAGATACTTCATATGAGTGGAATCATACAGTATTTGTCCTTTTGTGACTGGCTTATTTTACTTAGCATAATGTCCTCAAGGTTTATCCAAGTGACAAAATTTCCTTCTTTTCTTAAGGCTTCATAATATTTCATCGTATGTGTATACCACATCTTCTTTACCCATTCATCTGTCAGCAGATATCTGGGTTACTTCCACCTCTTGGCTATTGTGAATAATGCTGCAATAAACATGGATGTGCAAATATCTCTTTGAGATTCTGCTTTGAATTCTTTTAGATATACACCCAGAAGTGGGATTGCTCGATCACAGTACAATTACATTTAAACTATATTTGACGTATCTCTGGAGTTTCATTATAGACATATCTAAGACTTAAAAACACCAGTGGGCCCAGTCTTAGGGGGACCTACACACTGTTGAGTGTTTTACCACCACATTCCTCCCCAGTTTCTCAGAGTGAACATCTGAGAAAAATCTATGCTTCCAGTGGGGAAGGAGAAAAAGTAGCTATTTTGAAATACACCCTGGGCATTCTGTTCTTAACAAGACCTGCCTTAAAGGAAATTGACTTTACCAGAGCCTAACCAACTGGAATTTTACCAGAGCCTTACCAACCTGGGTGAAAGGGAATACCCACCTCCACCCTGCTCTAGTTTTCTGTGTGGGGGAAAGAAAATGCCCAACTCCAGACCCTCTAGTTTTCCTGTCTGATGGGGATGGGGAGATAAAACAAGTCAAAATAGAACTGCTCTCATCAATAGACTTATGAAGGTCACAGCCCAGAGACCAGGCTCACTAAAAGACAGACCTAATCATAAGACTATAGAATACTTCCCCTCAATGCACACACCCCTCTTACTACCACATCAATAGAGCTCCTATATAATAATGGGAACACAACTAAAAGGAATACATATCTCAGATCTTATTTCAGAAGACATCTCTAGGGAAAACCAAAGAAAACAGAGGAGACAAAAAATAGGGATACCTAAGGAAATTTTAGTATCCAATGCCTATAGCTACAACAAACACAAATGCAATTTTACTCCTAGCCAGACAAACATAACACCTATTGTTATAAGTCTAAAGGCCTATTTACCTCAGTTCCTTTTACCCAATACATCAAATCTGGATTTTAACCAAAAATACAAGGCATACTAAAATATACAAAACACAGTTTGAAGAGACAGAGCAAGCATCAGAACCAGACTCAGGTATGACAGAAATGCTGGAAATTTAAAACTACTATGATTAATACACTTAGGTGCTAATAGAAAAAGAAGGCAATATGCATAAGTGGATCGATAATGTAAACAGAAAGATAAAAACTTTAAGCAAGAATCAAAAACATGCTAGCAAAAAAAAAAAAATTTTGTAACAGAATTGAAGAATGTCTTCGATGGGCCCATTAATTGACTGGACACAGCCAATGAAAGAACCAGGGAACCTGAAGAAAAGTAAACAGAAACTTCCAAAACTGAAAGACAAGGAAGAAAAAGTGTAAAAATGGAGCAGAATATTAACAAACTGTGGGACAATTATAACAGGTGTCACATATGCCTAATAAAAATTCAAAAAGGAAAAGAAAGAGAAAAAGGAACAAAAAAACTCTGAAGCAATAAGGACAGAATTATCCAAAAGTAATGGTAGGTACCAAACCACAGATCCAGGAAGCTCAGAGGATACCAAGTAAAATGAAAACCCAAAAAATCTAGACCTAATCATCTCATATTCAAACTGCAGATAATCAAAGATAAACAGAAAATCTTGAAAAAAAAAATCAAGAAAAATAAAATCTTAGAGGAGCAGGGATGAGAATTATATCAGCCTTCTCTTCAGGAAACATGCAACCAAGGAGAGAGTGAAGTGAAATATTTAAAGTATTGAAAGAAAAAAACCTGCCAACCTAGAATTCTGTATTCAGACAAGTTATTCTTCAAAAGTGAAGGAGAAGTAAAGACTTTCTCAGACAGACAAAAATTTAAATAATTTATTTAGGTAGCCAGAAATGTTAAAATAAGTTCTCTCTGAAGAACTATTAACAAGAAAAGTGTTAGAGGAAGAATAACTGAGGCAAAATTGTCTTTTAGTTTTCTTAATTTGAAGTGAGCTAACGTATAACAGTTTATTTAAAATAACAATAGCAACGATATATTTTGTGATTATAGCTATTAGATAAGCAAAACAAATGACAGCAATGTTATAAGGAATGAGAGTGAGGAAATGAGAATTTTGCTTTAAGCTGTTTGTATGATGTGTGAAGTAGTATAGTGTTATTTAAAAGTGGACTTAGATTAATTGTAAAGGTATATTGCAAACTCAAGGGTAACCATGAAAGAACTATAACTGATATGCTAAGAGAGAAGAAAAATAGAATTATGAAAAATGCTCAATTAAAACCAAGAAGACAGAAAGTAGTAGAAGATGAAAGAAAGGGAGACAATGAAGAGAAAACAGTGAAAAATATGGTAGATATTAATCCAACCATATCAATAATCACTTTAACTATACATGGCTTAAATAAACCAATTAAAAGACAGAGATTCTCATAGTAGATTAAAAAACACAAGCTCCAACTTTATGTTGTCTATAGAAAATTCACTTTATGAAGACACATAGATTAAAAGTTAAAGGATGGGCCGGCTGTGGTGGCTCACACCTGTAATCCCAGCACTTTGGGAGGCCGAGGTGGGCAGATCACGAGGTCAGGAGATAGAGACCATCCTGGCTAACATGGTGAAACCCCGTCTCTACTAAAAATACAAAAAAAAAAAATTAGCCAGGCGAGGTGGCGGGCGCCTGTAGTCCCACCCAGCTACTCAGGAAGCTGAGGCAGGAGAATGGTGTGAACCCGGGACGCGGAGCTTGCAGTGAGCAGAGATCGCGCCACTGCACTCCAGCCTGGGCGACAGAGCGAGACTCCGTCTCAAAAAAAAAAAAAAAAAAAAAAATGTAAAGGATGGAGAAAGAGTATGCTAATTCTATAAAGCTCCAGTAACTATGTTACTGTCAGACAAAACAGACTTCAGATCAAGGAAAATTATCAAGAATAAAGAGGCACATTACCTAATAATAAATAAGTCAGTTCTTCAAAAGATATAACAATTCTTAATAGACTTGGACTGGACTTGGACTTGGACTTGGACATACACCACTGGGCCCCCTGGCTCTTAGGCCTTTGAGCTTAGGCTGGATTACATCTTGGCTTTTCTTGTTTTCCAGCTTGCAGATGGCAGATCGTAGAACTTCTCAACCTCCATAACCATGTTAGTCAATTCCTATAATTGGTTATAGAAATAATAACCAATTCCTATAAGTGTGTTATCTTATCTTATTGGTTGTGTTTCTCTGGAGAACTCTGACTAATTCAGGGCCATCACTATTGATCCCATGGACATTAGAAAGATAATAAAGGCCGGGCGCGGTGGCTCAAGCCTGTAATCCCAGCACTTTGGGAGGCCGAGATGGGCGGATCACAAGGTCAGGAGATCGAGACCATCCTGGCTAACCCGGTGAAACCCCGTCTCTACTAAAAAAGTATAAAAAACTAGCTGGGCGAGGTGGCGGGCGCCTGTAGTCCCAGCTACTCGGGAGGCTGAGGCAGGAGAATGGCGTGAACCCGGGAGGCGGAGCTTGCAGTGAGCTGAGATCCGGCCACTGCACTCCAGCCCCGGCGACAGAGCCAGACTCCGTCTCAAAAAAAAAAAAAAAAAAGAAAGATAATAAAGAAATATTGTGAATAGCTCTATGACTACAAACTTGATAATTGAAATAAAATGGACCAATTTCTTAAAAGAAATAATCTATCAAAACTCACACAGGAGAATAGATAATTGGAATAGACCTATATCTATTAAATATGTTGAATCAATAATTGATAATCTTCTAAAACAGAAAGCACCAGGCCAATGTTGGTTAACTGATGAATTCTACTAAACATTTAAGGAAGAAATCATACCAATTCTCTACAATCTCTTTCAGAAAACAAAAGCAGAGAGAATACTTCCTAACTCATTCCATTAGGCCAGTATTACCCTAATACCAAACAGACAAAGACATTACACGAAAGGAAAACTATAGATCAATAACTCTCATGAACATAGACGTAAAAATCCTCAACAAAATATTAGTAAATCAAATTCAAAAGTGTGTAAGAATTATGCAACATGATTGAGTGATATTTATTACAGATATGTAAGGCTGGTTTAACATTTGAAAATTAACTAATGCAATCATCACCTAAACAGCTAAAAAAAATTATGTGATCATGTCAATAGATACAGAAAAGGCATTTGACAAAATCAAACACCATTCATGATAAAAACTGTAAGTTTACTAGAGAGGGGAACTTCCTCAACTTGATTTTTAAAAATCTACAAAAAAACCTACAGCAAACATCATACTTAATGGTGAGAAACTAGATATAATCAGCCCTCTTAATGTGTGGGTTCTGCATTTGCAGATTCAACCAACTGTGGATCAAAAATATTTTTAAAACAATGAAAAATAATATTACAATAAAAAATGCAAATTTTAAAATATAGCCATTTACATTGTATTAGGTACTATAAGTAATTTAGAGATGATTTAAAGTATATGGAAGGATGTACATATGTTATATGTAAATACTATACATATTATGCAAGGAACTTGAGTATTTATGGATTTGGGTATCCACAGGGAATCCTGGAATCAATTCCTCATGGATACTATGAGATGACTACACTTCCCTACTAAGATCAAGAAGGAGGTAAGAATATCCCCTATTACTTACTCTTATTTAACATTGTAGAAGAAGTTCTAGTTAATGCAATAAGACAAGACAAGGAAACAAAAGGTAGACAGAGGCCAGGCGAGATGGCCCATCTGAGGTCAGGTAATCCCAGTCTGTAATCCCAGTACTTTGGGAGGCTGAGGTGGGTGGATCACCTGAGGTCAGGAGTTTGAGACCAGCCTGGCCAACATGGTGAAACCCCATCTCTACCAAAACTGCAAAAATTAGCCGGGCATGGTGGTGGGCATCTGTAATTCCAGCTACTCAGGAGGCTGAGGCAGGAGAATCACTTGAACCCAGGAGGCAAATGTTGCAGGGAGCAGAGATCATGCCACTGCATTCCAATCTGGTTAACAGAGCGAGACTCTGTCTCAAAAAAAAAAAAAAAAAAAAAAAAAAAAAAAATATATATATATATATATATATATATATACACACACACACACACACACAGGTCAGAAAGTAACAAAATTGTCTTTGTTCATAGATTGTCTATGTAGAAAATCTGAAGAAATAAATTTTTAAAAAACCCTGAAAGTAATAAGGAATTACAGCAAGGATGAAGAATTCAAGGTTAAATACAAAAGTCAATTGTTTTCTTAAAGACCAATAACTAACAACTGGAATTTGGAATTAAAACACAATACCATTTATTAGTACATTAGTAACAAAAACGAAAGAGAGAAATAGGTATGAATCTGACAAAATATGTACAAGACCTATATGAGGAGAAAACTTTAAAACTCCAATGAAAGAAATCAAAGAAAATACATAGACAGACATTTTTTGGACATGGATAGGAAAACTCAATATTGTCTAGGTGTCAGTTCTTTCCAACTTGATCTATAGATTCAATAAAATCTCAATCAAAATTCACTCACCACACCCACCTCCTAGGGATGGCATGAATTGATTCGTGAAGGATCTGCCCCCATGACCCAAACACCCAACCAGTAGGCCCCACATCCAACATTAGGGATCAAACTTCAGCATGAGGCTTGGAGGGTCAAACATTCAAATGAGAGCAGCATAATATACTTCATTTATTTAAAATAACTATTTTCAAAATAATGCCCATGGTTCAAAATTCAAATGGAAATAGCAAAAACGGAGGTCTGCCTTCCGCTCTCCATTCGCCACTCTGTTTACAGTCTCTTAAGTATTAGTCCAGAGGTATTCTATGCAAAAAAAGGTATGTGTCTGTCTGTATACAGACATATTACCCTATCTATACAAAGATGTACCATTTTATTTTCTTATACAAATGGTAATGTTATACATACCATTCCGTATCTTGCTATTTTTCTTAAAATATCTAGGAGCTTTTTTTTCCTTTTAATCCTTGCATAGTGATTATAGTAGTGAAGGTTCTTTGGCTACAAGCAATAGAAATCTACATAATAAATTTAAGCACAAAGGGAAGTTATTGGAAGGATGCTGGTGAAAAGCTTCCCAACCAAGCTTTGGAAAGGACAAGAGCAGGATTCTCTGTGTTGCTTAGCAGCAGGAACACAAGGACCATTTCTTGTAGACACTCACATCTAGTGACTTCAGCTCCAACTGCCTTCTCTCTCTGTATGTTTCTGTTCAGGTTCCAAACTCCTGAGAGAATCAATAGGCCTAGCCTCCTTTGCCCATATCCCCATCCTTGGATAAACTCTTTTTGACTTCAGGTGTGGAGTAGTCTGTCTGATTGGCCCAGCCTTTTTCAGATACCCACCTCTATGGCTGGGGTAGCCTCCATTACAAAATGAAGGCTAGGAAGAGGTACTGGGTAGAGAAGGTCATTTCAGTCCACCCCTATACTGTACATACACAGAGAGACACACAGAGTTCCAAAAATATCCCAGTCTAATCCAAGTGTTTGGTCACATGAGTAAGTTCTGTAGTAGTGATGTGTTAGCTTTTGGTGCATCCATCACCTGAGCACTATACACTGTACTCTGTTTGTAGTCTTTTATCCCTCACCCCTTTCCCACTCTTTCCCCCTGAGTTCCGAAAGTCCGTTGTGTCATTCTTAAGCCTTTGCAGCCTCATAACTTAGCTCCCACTTATGAGTGAGAACACACGATGTTTGGTTTTCCATTCCTGAGTTATTTCACTTAAAATAATAGTCTCCAATGTCATCCAGGTCACTGCAAATGCCATTAATTCACTCATTTTTATGGCTCAGTAGTATTCCATCATGTATGTATATGTGTGTGTGTGTGTGTGTGTGTGTGTATCACAGTTTCTTAATCCACTTGTTGATGGATGGGCATTTGGGTTGATTGTCATGTGGCAGTCTTAACTTCCAGTTCAGTGTCATTGCTTTCATGATCCCTGGTAGTACCCTTTCTCCACTGGATCCTAAAACAGACCTGCAGAGCTCAGAGATTTAGGGAGACTGAGCATGTGCTTTTGAGAGTAAATCATTAATTTTAATTTTGAGATTTGCCACATCCTCCTCTTGGTTTCCAGACTAGTCGTGTCCTGGTTTTGGGAGAAAAAACAGTTTGTTGGTCAGTAATTCAGAGTACATACTGCATCCTGTAAAAGAGCATCCCAATCTCATAATGCATTGGGAACATGGGGAAATGAACATAGTTAACATGCAAGAAAAGACATTTGTGATTTATTTTCATTTTTACATTGATATAATTATTACTGTTTGTTCATATAGTTCTAAAGCAGAATAATTAAAACAAGAACAAAAAGCCCAGTGATTAAATCAGAAGAAAGTTTTAGCAAACATCTAGATAAGGATACTATATTGTCTGCTTAGGCTGCCATTGCAAAGTACCACAACCTGAGTGGTTTCAACAACAGAGATTTATTTTCTCACAGTTCTGGAGGCTGGAAGTCCAAGATCAAGGTGTCTGCAGGGTTGGTTTCTCCTGAGGCCTCTCTCCTAGACTTGCAGATGGAAGCCTTCTCCCTACATCCTCACATGGCCTTTCGTCTGCATTCATGAGTCCCTGGTGTCTCTTTGTGTATCCAAATCTTTTTCTTTTTCTCTTTTTTTGAGGCAGAGTTTTGCTCTTGATGCCCAGGCTGGAGTGCAAAGGCATGATCTTGGCTCACCGCAACCTCTGCCTCCTGGGTTCAAGCAATTCTCCTGCCTCAGCCTCCTGAGCAGCTGGGATTACAGGCACGCGCCACCATGCCTGGCTAATTTTGTATTTTTAGTAGAAACGGGGTTTCTCCATGTTGGTCAGGCTGGTCTCAAACTCCTGACCTAGGGTGATCCGCCCACCTCAGCCTCCCAAAGTGCTGGGATTACAGGTATGAGCCATCTCGCCTGGCCTTTTTTTTTTTTTTTTTTTTTAAATAAGGACACCAGTCAGATTGCATCAAGGCCATGCTAACAGTCTTTTACCTTAGTTATTTCTTTACAGTCCCAATCTTCAAATACAGTCCCATTCTGAGCTACTGGAGGTTAGGGCTTTGGCATATAAATTTGAGAAAGACACAATTCAACCCGCAACAGATAAATACTGAAGCCAAACACAAAACTAAACTGTGAAACTCTTAGAAGAAGGAGTACTTTGTCAACAAAAGAGAACATTTTAAATATTTCTGGAAGTACTGAGCCATTGTACCCTCTTACAAATTTTTTGAGTATCTGCATTACCACACCTTTGTCAGCAGAATTACTTAAAATGACAACAGCAAAAACAAAAACAAAAACCTCAAAGTCTTTGCTAAATTGAAAGGTAAAAAAATTGTTTTAATTTGCATCTGTTTTTGTTTACTGTTGATTTGAACATTTTTTCATATGCTTATTGGACAGTTGTATTTTATCTTCCATGAACATTGCATCTTCACCAATTTTTTATTGTGCTCTTAGTGTATTTCTAGTAGTTTTACATGAGCTGGTTATATATTATACATTGCCTGCTGTGTCTGCTGTTAATATTTTAGAGATGCACATACATATTCTTAAGATTCATCAGATGCATGTTTTTAGAATTCATCAAAATGAAAATTTTGACTCTTTAACAAAATGAAAATGAAGGAATCTGCGCTGTTTTTGTGCTGATGAACAACTACCAACTGCTTCACCAGTATGGAAGATCAGAATAACTGCAGGCAGGGCCAAAACAAATTCAGGAAGCAAATATTGTACTGAACAAAATACTCTGTAGCTTTAAATATGGAAGACACAAGCATGGCCTAGATTTTGGGAACAGGGTTAAATTGTCCAGATCTGGGCCCAGCATGTGCTTGTCAGAATCCTCTGACTCTGTAAGTGTTCACTGAGTGAGAGAATGAATGGGTACACCAATGGTCTGTTCTTCATGCAGGATATGGGATTAAAAATAAGTCTTGTGGGGTTTTCTTTGTAAATTGGTACTGAGCTTTGAAAGGAGTATTTAGCAGACTGATGAGTGTAATTTGGAGTAGATAGGGTTTGTAATTGGACAGTATATACTAGTTCAACTTGAGGGAGCTACCACTGAGGAATTAATAAGAAAAAAAAAACAATCTAGGAAGGACAGGGGACCACCACTATACATTTATGTGGAGGAGAACCACCCCCTCAGGCATTTCATACGACATGTTATATCTGGTATTTGTCTCACATAGGGAGTATTTATCAGTTATTGATACCAAAGGTGAATATTACAGGACTATGTGGATGGGAGAAATAGTCCATCTTTCATCTCATCAACTATTAATGATGCTCCCAAATCCATGTTTATTATGGGCCTTTTCACGGTAATGTTCATGGAGATTTATAACCTGGGTTACCAAATAAAAATTTATTTATAAGTTGCCTTTGAATTCTACCTTCAGTTTAATCTACTTTCCTCTTTAAGTGTTCCTGTGTGTAAAAGGGCATGCTTGCTGGGAGTCTTTTCCATGTTGAGAACAAGAGTCTCCACTTGGCAAACTAGCCTTCTCAGTATCAGATTCAGAAGAGCCACGGGTGAGGCTCAATTTATGATCTGCTGACATGCCTTTCCGAGAGAGAGTTTCTCAAATTCCTTGGATTATAGAATGTTTTCTATCGTATCAAAGAGGCCCTGTTCCAAGGATTTCTTCACTCCCAAATCTCACTATTCTTATGGATAGAAAAAAAAAAATTCAAACATGGAAGATCCTAAAATACTGGCTTCACCTGCGGTTTTAGTTTTCCATAGCTATATTCCATTAGCTGCCCTTTAACCATTTCACAAGAGTTGTGAGAGTTTTTCTCTTGGATTCAGATCGCTGTCCACACTGGCCCTTGGGAAACAGTTCCCTGTACAAATGTTCTTTGCTGGGGCTTCCATGTTCCGATCTATGGGAGTAGATTTTGGCCCGCAAAATGCAGTGATTATAAAAGTTCTTTAGGCTCTTATATTGGGAAGATATGGAGCACATATACCTTGAGACGACCCTCCAGTCATGTGTTTTGAGCGAGCTGAGTTTGGATTAAGTTTGGCATAAAGTAGAGGAAAGAGTATGGGTTTTTGATTCAGTCTTGGCTTCAGCTAGCATTTCTGCCACGTCCTAGTTCTGTGATTTTGGGCAAATTTTTTAACCTATGCTCAGTTTCCCTTATTTATAAAATGAAGGTGAGTAGCATCTTCTTCACAGGGTTGTAGGATAACTACATGGACACAGGTAAAAGATGTAACAGTGTTTGGCCACAGGTGACAGACAATCACTGTTACTGTCCACACAGGTCCAATACACCCTACCAACACCTCATAGGAAGAATATTTATGGGTTTCCAAGAGTCACCTCCTCTGGAGAGGAGAGTCCCCTGTACTGGATCCCAGGACACAGAACACGCCTTAGGAAAGTGATGAGGTTTCATTTCATCAGGAACCCACCTCACATAATGACTATTAAATAGGCACTGCTTATCCATCAGATACTCTTTATGACTCTAAGGTGATGGCATGACCTCTAGGAATGATGAATATGTAACTAATTGTAAAAACATGGGCTGGGTGTTGTGGTTCATGCCTGTAATCCCAGCACTTTGGGAGGCCGAGGCAGACAGATCACCTGAGGCCAAGAGTTCAAGACCAGCCTGGCCAACATGGTGAAACCCTGTCTCTACTATAAACACAAAATTAGCCAGGTGTGGTGGCATGTGCCTGTAATCCCAGCTACTCGGGAGGCTGAGGCAGGAGAGTTGCTTGATCCTGGGAGGCAGAGGTTGCAGTGAGCCGAGATCATGCCATTGCACTCTAGCCTGGGCAACAGAGCGAGACTCCATCCCAAAAAATAAATAAATAAATAAAATAAGTGCCATGCTAAGTCACTTGAATAATCAGTGAAAGAATAAATGCTACCGCATAGATCTGAAGCAGATGTGCCCCCCACCCCCACCGCCAACCTCCCAGCAAAAAAAAAAAAAAAAAAAAAAAAAAAAAAAAATCCACAGGGAAATTCAAAACTCCACAGCCATCTTCCAGAATCAGCTCTGAGGAAACGTCCTTTAGTGCTTAGCCTGCTAAGCCCTAAAGTAAAACCCACTGAGATTTATAACATGTGTTTCCAAACAAAAATTTACAAACTGCCTACTCAGAGACCTACTCTAAGTCCCTTGCCCTTCATACATGGGCGATTCAGAAAGACTAGCCACCAATAGGTGACCAGATATGGCTGGGAACCATAGCTTTTTGCTTCTATTTCTTAGAGACTATGTTTTCTAATATGAGGTAAAACAAAAATTTCTGTCAAGTTGCATTTGTGTTTAAGTCTTAATGGTTTCTAGTGGAAGCATGGAACACAGTTCCTCAAATTTAGGGCTATTTGCACTTCTTTCTCTCCCTATTCAAAGTTAAAGAATCATTCCAAACATCTTAGTTTGCAGATGAAAAAAATGCAGTCCAGAAAAGTGACCCAGATAAGGCCTGAAGCTAGCCAGAAGCAGAGGCAGGACTAAGATTCAATTTCTCTAACTTCTATCCCAGGCTTTGTGATCTCTAAATATAGTTACAATGGAGATCAGATAGTAACACAGGCGGATAGGAGCTCTTGGCAGCACCAGTATGTTAACCACAGAAACAGGAGGTGGCTAGTGCATGTATCTCGTGACCAATCCCTCCCTTAACATCTACTGTATACATAGGGAATAAAAATGGGTAATTTTCTCTTGACATTTTTAGACAGGAAATCATGGCTGCTCCTGATAGAAGCCTAAAGATTCTAATAAACTTTTCTGAAATAGAACAGTGCTTTTAAAAGGGAAAATGGTTTTGTAGGCCACTTGTCCTTTAACACAACTTAAAGAAGAAAGGTAAGTATAGTTAGGCTAAAAAGCTTTCCTTAATATGTTCACTTCAGTCATTCCCTTTTAAAGGATAATGAACTTGTCAGTGTGTTATAAATACAGAATGCAAGGCTGGGTGCAGTGGCCCATGCCTGTAATCCCAGTACTTTGGCAGGCTGGGCAGGTCACCTGAGCTCAGGAGTTCGAGACCAGCCTGGGCAACATGGCAAAACCCTCTCTCTACTAAAAATACAAAAATGAGCTGCACATGTTGGTGCACACCTGCAATCCCAGCTACTCAGGAGGCTGAGGCAGGAGAATCGCTTGAACCCAGGAGGCGGAGGTTGCAGTGGGCTGAGATACTGCCATCGCACTACAGCCTGGGGGTAAGAGTGAGACTCTGTCTCAAACAAACAAACAAACAAAAAGAATAAATACAGAATACATACAGAAATGACACAATTCAGCTTTATTTTTACTTAATTACAACAATTTTTAAAAACTCCATGACCTTGTGCTATTTCTAATATTTAAATAAAAAACATTTCAAATTTTACACAAATAATTTAGGCTAATACATAACTAGATTTGAATAAAGTCAGATGAAGCAATAATTCCTCCTCTGTGTTTGAAAGGAATGAGTGTGGTTACAAAGTCACAGGATGAGTCCCTGGGATCTGGGGTAGGAGAAGGGGTGGATCAAGAATGCTTTGGGTTTGTCACTTCCTAGTAGGCTGAGGGTGTGACACAGCAGCTTGGTGGCAGAGTGGTCTATTCTAGCCTCTAACACCCTAATGCTAACTTTTTGGATTATTTCCCTCTAGCATGTAGAAAGGGCTTTTCTTGGCTGCCAGGAAGTGGGGAACAGGGATGTGGCATGGTGATGATCTGGGGACAGCCAGGCATATATGCTCAGACACTGTGGAAAACTGGGGAAGGTGAACAGGGAGACAGAATCTTCATCTTCCTTTTGTTGACTGGGGAGGAGGGTGCTTGGTGACATTTTCCTGAGTATAAAGAAGGAATACAGGTTTGAAAGGTTTGTAACTGCATGTGAAAACACGTACTGAAAACCAATACTGGGGGAAAAAAGGCATTGTAAACACTTCTATTTAAAATGAAGATTTCTGGAACAATTATACTATATAGTGGTATCACAAGTCTTTAGCTGGTAAAATCTAGCACTGAAACAACTTAATTTTTAACTTGTGAGGGTTCTTTTTAAAGCACCACTTAAGACCTATATATTAAAAAAATTAAATATAGAAAAATTCTTCTATCTAATAAATGAGTTTGAGAATGCACAGGAAACAACACAACCCATTTTTAAACTTTTGGTAACTGAAGTGGAGCATTAAATTCAAAACCACTTGGAGGATTCCCACATTGTTCACCTAAGGGAAAACAAATGCAGAGCTATCAAAGAGTTTCTCAGTACATTCCCAGACCTTGGAGGGCTACAGCTTTTCATCAATATGGTCACTGGACTGAAGATTTCTAAATTTTAAATTTGATACCCCCAAAAAGTAACATATAGGATTTATAAGTATTTTATTTTTTTGAGAAATGACAAAAAATTGGAACTAGTTTTAACAATCTCTGAAAATTTTAAATTCTAGACATGTTTATTTTGAAACACTTCCAAACAAGATAAACAACAATACATATGTCTACTACACTGCAGAAGTAGCTTAAACTTGCCAAGACATCCTCCTTTGTACTTGTTTCCTCAAGAGTTGCTAGGTCATTTTTTGCCCTTGGCCGGCAGCCTCTTGAAAAACAACAAAGGACCTACTGTCAAAGTCACTCTCAGGTGTTTGCCCTGCCAGCTCATGCCTTCTCCGCACACCGCACCCCCGAAGGAGCACGGAGGCCCGCAGGGCTGGCTGGCCCTGGTTCCAGCCTCACCGCCGGTTGGACCGCTTTTCGTACTTGTCCTGGCTGCTCCGCTTTCGCGGCGGGGAGTAACTGGCAGAACCTCGAGCACGGAAGCTGTGCTTGTAAGGATGGCTTCTGTGTTTCTTCGGGTTTTCTTCTTTCTGGGCCTGGCTCTTCGCTGGTTCCTTATCGCCCTCTTTTTGTTCATGGTCTTGCTCTTTATGAGAGGGCAATGTGTTTTTAATTGTGTTAATTAGAAATCTTTTGTTGGTACTGGCAAGAGGACATTTCATCCTGGGGTGGGGAGAAGAAAAGAAAATGTATCACAAATCAAATGGTTAACTCCAAAGCTGGATCCACCATCGTGATTAGTACCAAAGAATCCTGCTCCCACAGAATCGAGTTTCTGAATTTGTTAGCTTTCCTTGCATGCCACCTAGTGTAAACTCTGAGTACCAGGGGGGAAAAATATCAAGACGATTGGATTTCTTGAGACAGACTGCCTGGAACACTAAACCTTTCTTCCTTCCTGGAACTAAATTTCCTACTGAAGTTCATATGTACAGGTATTGACCACACTGTGAACTAACAGAATCATTTAATATTTTCTTTTGAACTAGTAAGTGCCCTATTTGAGTATAACCTCTTTTGGATTAAATTTATTGCGTCTTGTGTTTTATTACCAGACAGTGAAAACTGTTCCTTTTCCAAGGCAACTAAAAAGTATATTCTGCTGTATCTTAAATACAGAAGCTAAATGATCTACTACAGAATAAAAAAAATTATGTAAAGAGTCCATAAATATGCAATAATCCTTTACTTAAAGTAATTCTTACACCTCTATTTCAGGATGCCAGGCTATGCTCTGTGGAGGGGCACTTTACTCTCCCGCCCTGGTGAATTTCTGTGCAGGATACATTTAAGTACCTTCATGATTCAAGTTCACCTAGGAGAGGCTGCAACCAATGAAATGGCTAATTATTGTGCTTAGATGTACTTATAAACTATTTCAGGTGTTAATAAATCTTCCATTTTCAAAAAGACCCTATACAAATGAGAACTTTCATATTTCTCTTGGCCTTGAGATGTCTGCCATGTGATGGGCTAATTTAGGAGTATGCTGATTCCCCAAATCATGTTATTCAGGGTGGCTGGTATTAAACAAAAATGAATGTAGAATAGCCACCTTTCTATAAAACTTTGATTTACAGAGAACCCCAAACAATACTTCAAAATCAAGCCAACTACACTCCAGCACAGGAACGGTGTGGACTAGCACTGTATCGGTGAAGTGGGACAGTCAGGCATCGGCACAGCCTCACTCACAGAGGCCAGACCACCTCAGAAAACCAAAATGACACTGAATCTGGAAGGAGAAGGAAGAAAAACAAGAAAATACCTCCTGCTGCAAATAGGTAGCTCTTGAGCCTAGAAGGACAGAGAAAATATCTGAGAAAAGCCAATGGTTACTCCCAGTGTGCTGTGCCTGGTTAATGGTCAGGCCAGAAAAGTGACAAAGGAATGAACTAGAACAAACAGAAAACCAAATTTAGAAAAGAACAGTGGAGTGCAATAGAAACAGCGGGAACATTCGGAGGTGGTGACAGCTCTGGAGTTTAGAAGCCACAATGAATGAGATGAGGGGCAAAGAAGAAAGGCAATAATAAAGAAAAAACAGTTCTGCAACTACTGTGGGGTATAAACTATAGAGCTTCACGGAGCTTCCAGAAAAGGTACACCAGCATTATGCTGCCTTAGTAGTCTCAAGGTAAAGACATTTCTACCTCCTGGGGGCACGCTGGCATTAGGACACCCTGTGCAGGAAGGCAGGCATGTGATGAGAGGCAAGCCAAGTTCTCCTGCAGGGTCTGACAGGGTCCTACTGAATGCAGGTATTGCTTTGGTGAAGACACCTGAGCCATTGCAGTTGCAAACTCAGCAATGATTCAGAACAGTATTAAATACTGGCATGTTCCAAAACAGCGTAACACAGACAGCCTACAGGAAAAACTACCCTTCATCACAGAAAGTAAAAAGCTTACAGGGCTCATCTTTGGCAATGGTGGTCTGGTGCTTAGTATAGGAGCAAAATCTTTTTTATAGGCAAATGAACTACATATATCTCTTGGATATATAGGGGTAGGAGTAGCTGGTGAAACATGTCCAGCAACAGAAGAATTCTGGGGTCTTTTCACTGAAGTGGGCCATCTCAGTGGTGGTAAACTGGCCAATTCTTCTCTGCATTAAACAAGGAAAGGTACTTTTCCCAGATGTGATGGTAATCCAGGGTCTCAGAACAAAACCTTTGGAAACTACTGGTGAACTCCACTCTATTTTGCTGTTTTCAATGTCAGATCATCTTTAAAACCAAATGCTTCCTCGAGGTGAGCAAAGCCCTGCAACTAACTGCAGCGTTGATGCCAAGAGGCAGAGGGGACTGCACCTATCTTCCAACTGCTAGCGTAACCCACTGACTCAACATAGTGACCCAAAGAGTTAGCGAGAGAATGAGATGGTTTTATAGACTAATTCCACAAGAAAACTGGCATTTACATCTCTTTTGACATCAGAGATGCAGTTTTTTAATGTTGGTTATGCCTGGAATTCTATTCTAGGTGAAAAGTCAAGGTGGCTTGAGGAGATCTTGGTTTACTGGGGTGGGGTGGAGGTGCAGTTTGAAAGTCAGACATCTCCCAGGCATGCCAGTACACATTTTCGAAGTGATGACAAGTGCTCATTCACACTCTACTAATAAATAGGGCAGGGCAATGACATACAGTAGTTGCAAGCAGATGTGAAGGTACATATAGTAAATAATTTTGTGTAAAGAAATTCCAAAATCTGCATAGAATAGATCCAAGTGGAAGGACAGAGACATCAAAACCAAGGTCTGAGGAAATCAGTGGGGAGAGCTTCCCTGGCCTTTAGGGTAGAAATTAATTTTGCTGAATCTCACAGTCAGTTTTCATTGCTAAGAAATCATACTACATGAGACAGTGGCTGGGCACACATGCTCTGGAATCACACTGTCTTAACAGACTGGATTTTGGGCATATTATGTAATCTCCCTGCTGCCTCTTAGCTGTTAAGTGGGAATAATAATGGCGACTATCTTAAAGAGTTGCATGCAGATCAAATGAATGAGAACATGTAAAGTACTCAGAACAATGCCTGACACATAAAAGCACTTGGTTAATTTCAGCTTTGGTTCACAACCTACTATTTAATTAACTGTGTGATCACAAGCAAGTTACTTAAATACTCTTTGCATTCATTTCCCCCACTTGCAAAATGGGAATAACAGACATATCTACCTTATAAAGTTATTGTGAGGATTTATTGAGATAATGCATATGGCATTTAGCATGGTATCTAGCATACAGCAAACTGCAACAAATGTTACCTACAGGTCCACAATTTCTTATCCCTAATTCCAAAATTTAAAAACCTATTAAAACCAAGTTACTTTTATGACACCAAAATTTGTTTGGCAGCAAAACTTGATCTGATCAGACTTTGGGCTATTTATATAGTCTTTATCCCGTTTAATATAAACATTCATGTTTTGCTGAAGAAATGATACCATGTTGAACAAGTACAGGGTAGTGGTGGTGGGGGATCTAGTACATGCTATTTGTGCTGTAATACCTTTCTAAAATGTAAAAATATCTAAAATTAGAGACTTATTTGGATACAAAGGTTTTAGAAAAAGGATGGTGGACCTATATTATTTTACTCTCTCTTCATGAGAAAGGGTACACATAGCTCTCAAATAGGTTAATACATCCGGAATTTTTCCTAGATGGCAACTCAAGATATCCCAAAGCATCAAATCACCTGTGATAATAAGTTAATCAAGAACAGAGTAGAATCTCTATGAAAGAAAAGATTAAGAAAAAAGTAAGCCATCATTGAAAGTTAATGAGACATTTTACATAAGTATCCAATAAAAGGGTTAAAATTTAAGTTTTGGTACCTAAAATGGTTAGATTTGTATTTGTAGAAGTTTCCGATTCCAGGCTATCTCAATTCTCCATTGCTACATGGATCAAGAGGCTACTACACACTACCTTTGAGCTTATCATTTGTATTTCCAACTGTTCCACAAACCCTCTAGGCCTCTGTCCTCAGATGCAAAACTAAAGGTTGAAGTGGGTAGGTGATCTCTAGAGTCCCTTCCAGTTTTAGGATCCTCTGCTCATGCTCTGTACTTTAACTCTTTAGAAAAGTTCTCTCTTCTCATTCATCACATTAGGAAATTATTTCTTACTGCCATTTCCCGCCTCCCCTGATCCCCCGCAGTATTTGAGATGACATGATAAACTGGCATTAGACACTCCACTATTCCCGGCTTTTCTTGTATCAGCTTTAGGGTAACCATCTGAGCCCTGAAATTGAGCATAAGATCACAGGCCACGGCTGCCTGCTGTGTCTGCACCGTCTGTTACTGTCTATGCCCCAAAGGTGTGCTGGGGGAAGCACTGGAGGAGGCCACAGGACAGGGCAGCTGCTTTCCCATCTTAGCTCCGACCTGCAGGGTGACTTTCTCACCCTGGGTAGTTATTTTTATATTTAGTTTATTTTTGTTTCCAGAAAGTTATGCTAGCTCACATGATAAGAGCCAGATTTAAGGTGCTAACAACATAAATGGATATAAACCCTAAATATCATGAGACCAGTTAAATCTGCTTTGGAAAGTACCCATGACACACTGTCAGATTTGAGCTCTGGCATTCTATCTGGGTTAAACTTTAAAAGGAAAGCAATTTCCTTCACTTTGAAACCTGTGGGCTCAGAAGCTATGATGAAGGGTTCCACATGCTTCAAGAATCTGCCACTGGAGAGACGAAGACTGACTGGGGCTAGGATTACAAGCTTTTCATCTTTTTTGTCTCTCTTGCGGAAGGACAGAGGTAGTAGTATCTAACTTTCCACAGATTTAGACCTGCTACCTTTTGCTTCTAAAATATTTCCTGAATAGGACCTATCTGAGAGTGACACAGGATCACTAGCCGACGGTACACTGAAGACACAATTACCTTGTTGCCTCATTTCATCTCCACAGCTGTCATCCAAAAGGAAAGAAAAGAAAAAAGGTAAAGCGCCTATCCACATCCCAAGCTAGTAAGATGTGGAGCCAGATTGGAACCAGGGAGTCTGGAATAGGGCAGAAGAAGTGGAGCAGAGAAAGGTTCTCTGCAGTCTAACCAGATGGCCAATTAACAGAGCCGTCAAGAAAGAAACCGCAGGTGAAAAGCTTGTCAGCACACTGTGGCTGAGGCTCCTCATCCAGGACAGGCACGAAGCAGCCGATGCACACACAGTGACAGGTCTGCTAAGAACAGCTGGCCACTCAGGAGCCCAGGAGAGTCACCAACACGGCCAAGGACAAAGGTGGAGAGTCCCTTAAACACGCCTGACTCTGAGATGTGTGAAATCGAACAGGTAGTGGGAAATAAGAATTATTTTTATGGTTAGGGAATAGACACCTTGGAGTCATGGAAGCAAGGTTCCATGCAGTGCACTTCAATTTGTTCTTTTATTCTATGGACAAATCCATTCTCATACTAGCAAATAGCGTATCTTCCATTCTGTACATGTCTTTGCACTCACACGGATGCAGGTCTGGAATAATGCCTCTAGAAAGACTGAAGCAGAGGCCTAACTCCATTCCCAACTCTCCATGAAACAAGGGGAATATTTTTTATCTTGATGCTGTGGTTGATTACAAGTCGTTTTGTTGTTTAATGCTGCCACAACTACCATAACCACCCCTGGTGCTACAGTTTATAATTTGGCAATCAAATGCCTCAGCATGTGGCCACCTGAAAAATGCTTTTTATGGTGTTATAATCCCTATTAGTAAACTGTTAACCCTTAATTACTCTGTGTACAACAGTCCTGAGGCTCACAGTGGGTGTTCAATGACTGTCTTCAACACTGTACCTAAAAGTAATCAAAAATCATTGACATATGTGTTTGTCTGTATATGTGTGTATGTGTATGTATATGTGTGTATATATATATATGAGATATGCAAAGCATTATGCTAAGCTCTGTAGCAAAGATATATACCAAGCTATCTGTTTATGTGTCTCTGTCTTTGGAGACTACCAAGAGGAGCAGAAGGTAGGGGAAGTCGAAGTTCAGAAGCAGATATGTGAATAGTAGCACACTGAGACAGTTTGCAAGGCTATAATCCTCAGCCTCCAGCTCCTTCAGCAACGCAAATCATTTACATAGATATGTGCTCTAACAGTAACACATTCAGGGCTCTCTCATTCACTTTCATAACTGGATATGAAAGGAATGTGGGAAGCAGGGGCAGTAAGCATTGGCACTTCGGCATGTTATCAGACAATAATCCACAGAGAGAAGTGATGCCATGCAAGGAGTGTTAAGTGACAGATAGGAAAGCCAACTTATAGTCCCATCAGCGATTCACTAGCCAGGGCTTTAGGAAAGCTCTTTGGGTCTCATGTTCTATATGTATAAAGGCTTTGGGTCTCTGTGGCCTGAAAATATTGCCAAGAGCCTCCTCCATGAATCGTCTGAGATGTGAGCCCTTGCTCCGCTCGTCATTGTTCTAGCACAGTCAGCGTGGCTGCCACACTGTGATCGCCTGCTTGTTTCTGTATCCACCGGTGGATTAAAAACTTTAAGGCCAGGAGACTGAGTCTTCTTTACTGCTGTCCATGATTGGCCTCTTAACATACCTACTGGTGCCCTGTGAGTACTTACATAAATAAGTAAACACATGTCTGGATAAAGGCTGGATAAATTATTTGCTTTCCAATAATCAACAGTTGATGACATAAACTGGAAGAACAAGATGGGTGACTTCCTTCCATATCTCTAGATTGACTCTCAATCCAAACAGAAAAGCATAAAAAAAAAAAAGTCATTCTCCTTAAAACAATTGGGTTAAGATAACTCAAGAATCATTTTCTCTCAATTCAATCTTTAGGACTCATTTTGCCAAAATATAAGTTTTTCCACGTATAAGGCTGAAGTTCCACAGGCACTAGACTCAGAAATTATACTGGGCAGTAGATAAGCTAAAGTGAGTGTGGCCAGAATAAAAACAGCTTTGTAGACAATGAAGCTGGACAAATTTCTGAAATTTATGCTTATAAATTCCTTTATGTTGACTAAAAGGAAGTCATATAGCCAGTATTTCAGCTTCTCCTAAAGCATCTGTCAATAACAGCTTCTAAAGAGACTCTTTTACTGAAATACATCCAAGGAAGAATACAGCACCAAATGGTCTCTTGCTTTATAAAATAAAAATGGCATCCCACTTGCATTTTCTTTAGCTCAGCAATCTCTTTCTGGCACCTGCTCAACCATCTATTTCTTATGGAATATCCAAAATGAAAAAATAGTACTACCCACTCTAGTTCTATTTTAAATTTTAAAGCAAATAAAAGGTCTTCTAGATACTTAGAAAAAAACAGACCATGGGGCCACTAGCGAACAACAGATAGCTACTCTTTTAAGAACTGTCCAAGAAGGTCCACTCCACAGCGATGGGTCTTGGCACTCTTGTGGCTAAACAACTGGCCAGGCTACCTAAGTGCTATTTCAGCACAGAGGAGCTGTCTGCCCCTGGCCGAGGTGTAGGATTGTTCTGGATTCTGCAGAGCAGGCTGGTATCATTATTTTTAATTTTAAAAAGGGATTAGTAAACTGTTTTTCAAATTTGTGTGAGCTTTAGAATCAGCTGGGTATCTCTTTAAAACTCCAAAGCCCAGGCCACACCCTAAGCTCATAATCACTGATAGTAGGGCAGAGGCATCAGTATTGTTTGAAGGTTTCCAGGTGATTTCAAATGTGCAGATACATTTGAGAACTAATGACTAGTGGTTAAAAGTTTCTCACATACACTTATTTAAATAAATGGAAGAGCAGATGGAGGGCAGGTCCCCTTTGTCCCAGCACCAGTGAGTAGAAGCAAGCCATGGTTGTCATGGGTCCAGACCTCCTTTCATAGCCCATATCTGTTTGGGTGTGCTCAACTGCTAGACTGGACTCTGGCTAGGAAAAAACAGTTGCCCCTGGAATAGGCACGTACCCAGAGATTCCTGCTTCCAGAGCAACACAGATCAAGAGTCAAAACGTAAACATTACGAGAGAGAGAGAGAGAGAGAGAGAGAGAGAAAGAGAAAGAGAGAAAGAGAGAGAGAGAGAGAGAGAGAGAGAGAGAGAGAGAGAAAGCAGACAGACTTTATTTTTAATGAAGTGAAGTCTTCTATGGGATTGACTTGCTCAACTGTTCAGAGCAGTGCTTCCCAAATTTGGTAAGATCTTCTGGTAAGCTTAAAATACAAAAACAAAAACAAACAAAAAATCTGTAGGACCAATCTTAGACTTCTCTATCAGAACGCCCTGGAGTGAAGCAGGGAAGGAGATCTGTATTTTTTATTTTTATTTTTTTGAGATGGAGTCTTGCTCTGTTGCCCAGGCTGGAGTGCAGTGGTGCAATCTTGGCTCACTGCAACCTCTGCCTCCTGGGTTCAAGTGATTCTTCTGCCTCAGCCTCCTGAGTAGCTGGGACCACAGGTACATGCCACCACGCTCAGCTGATTTTTTGTATTTTAGTAGAGATGGGGTTTCACTGTGTTGCCCAGGCTGGTCTTGAACTCCTGAGCTCGGGCAATCCACCTGCCTCGGCTTCCCAAAGTGCTAGGATTACTGGCCTGAGCCACCGCGCCCGGCTGGAGATCTGCATCTTAAAAAACCTCTCCAGATTATCTTCTCATTAAAAAAACTATTAAAAAGTGATCAATAGAACACATATTTGTTATATACTACTGTAACAGAGTCCCTGGTAGAGGATCACAATGGATAGCATTCCCCGCCTCTCGTGCTCCCCTTAGTGCTCACTGTTAGCAGGCCTAACTTCTCACAGACCTTTATGCGTTACAGGGTCCCATGGCCTTCCCTGACCTGGCCAATAGAGGATTACACACAGTGATCCAAACTCGGTTTTTCACATACATAGTAGATATTTTCTCACAAGGATTCATATAGTGCTGACCAATTCTTTTTAGTGACTATAAAATATTCAACAGTAGGATGTACCATAGTTTATTTAAGCATTTTCCTGTCTTTGGACATTTGGACTGCTTCCACTTTTTTTACTATCAAAATGTGCTACAATAATTCTGTACTTAGGTCTGCGCACATTTATTAAGTTCTATGAAAGAGGGATTACCGGGAGCAGAGATCCTGGGTAAAGGGGCACAGAGAACTGTGACTCAACATTTTACCCAGGGCCCTGCACAGAGAAAACCACACCACTGCCTGAAGCACAACACTGCGCCCCTTTCCACATCCCTTCGTCTCCATTGGATTACTTGCCTTTTTCATTTCTGCCAATCTAATGGGTGAAATTTAAGTGCTATTTAAGAGGAATGTAAATACCTATGCATGCGCTCCCACTCCCATTAGATTATAAATTCCAAGACAGCAGGAATCTTTTGTCATTCTGTTTACAGATACATGAGTGTTAAAATAGTGCCTAGCTCTGCTAAGTACTCAATAAATGTCTGTTAGTATGTTTACTTATGGACATTTGTAGTTTTGATATATACACAGACACAGACACACACACACACACACACACACACACACACACACACAGATTTGGTTTTCTTTTTATAAACTGATTTGTAGAAGCTTTTTCAATATTGAGTATTAGTCCTTTGTCTGTTACATATGGCAAATAATTTCAACCAGTCTACCACTTGTCTTTTTACAAGTTAACTTTTCATATGGTACATTTTTCTATGTAGAAGTTTACTATTGTTATGACACTGTTGAACCTGCCATTGTCTCATTCATAGCTTCGAGGTTTTGTGCCTGGTTAAGGGAGATTTCTACCTTATCCTTGCCAATATTATAAAAATATTATCCTGTATTTTCTTCTATAAGATTCATATTTTATATGTTTAGTTTTTAATTTTCATTATTACAGATGAATAGTCAATTGTATTAGCACCACTTACTAAATAATCCACCCTTTCTCCACCAGTATGAACAATGACCTTTTTCCACAGTTAGTTCATATACATATGTGGGTCTCCGTTCTTTTTTCATTTTCTTTCCTTCTCCGCTCCCTTCCTTCCTCCCCACTCTCTTCCCCCCGGTCTCTATTCTGATTCTCTATTCTCTCTCTGATGTCTTTAGTCTTAAACTAATCTCATACGAATTACTATACATTTACAGACTATTATATCTGGGCATGCAATACTGTCATCTCATTCCTCCCAAAAATATCTTAGCTGAAAAACTGCACCTTTATAATGGAGAGATCTGGTAGTCACCAGCTTTATCAAGGGCAACCTGACATTAAGTCCTCCTGACCTGTTGTAATGAAGACGTATAAAAACATCACCTATGTAAGTCCTTCCTGTGAAACAAGTTTAACCTGAATCTAATCAAGAAAACATAATCAGGCAAATCCAGAATGTGGAACATTTTTGCCTGGATCCTGAATCTGCATCCCAAACAAAAAGCAACCACTATAAAAGACATTTTTGGGATGTTAGATGATGATATGAAATTATACATTAATTTCATTCATTGGTAATTACAATGTGATTATGTATGAGAATGTCTTTGAGATCTGCATGCTGAAGAATTTAGGGCTGAAGTATCAACTTGCCTACAATTAATTTTCACATGGTTCAGCCAAAAATTATGTTTGTATATTACATGTAAATATATCACACAATCATAATCACACAATTTCCTTTTTTCTCAGTATGTTTTCTACTGGGCTATTGACTGTATAAGCAAGGAACTGATTTTGAATGTTTATCTTGTGCTGAACCACTATGCGTAGACATCCTATCTTCAACAAATGACCCTTTGTCTCCTTTTTTCTCCTCCTAGTTATTTTCCTTGTGTTGCTGTATTTGCTTGCTGGCACTTATCTAAAGCAGCAGTTCTCAACGTGTGACCCGTGAACCTGAGAGTCCTCCAGACTCATGAGGCAATCTACAAAGTCAAAGCTATTTCTCTAGTCTTGATATAATTTGCTTTTCTCCAGAAGGCTGACATTTGCACTGATGGTGCAAAAGCAACAAGTAAAACAGTGGCAAGAATCAAGGCAGTGATGAAAAACTGTACCAGTGGTCACTGTACTCTTTACCACCATGCATTAAAAATGGCCAGTTTTGAGACTGTCCTTGATTAAACAGCATGAATTATTAATTCTGTTAAATGTTGACCCTTGAGCATTGGTCTTTTTAATAATGTATGTGTATAAACGGGACATACATACAAAGCACTTCTGCTACTTGAGATTATGATGGATGCCTCCAGGAAAAGTCCTTGTGTGACTGAGTGGCAAAGTGAACTAGCTGGCTATTCAGACGTGGGTGAGCCTGTCACTTCAAGGAAAACAACTCACAGTATTCATTGCCAATATGCAATTGGAGCTTCTAGATGAAAGAAAATAAGAATTTTGGTAAACTGTGAACTTGACAGGTTCCCTTGACACTTAAAAAAGACTTATCTGATGAGATTAGTGATGATATTTACAAATGTGATTTTAAAAATATTCTATAATGACAGGTGTCAACATTTGGAAGCTTCATAACTCAGTGAACGAGTATTTTCCAGATGACCAATGATGATGTTACAAAATCAAGAATAAGTAGAAGATTCAGCCAAGGTACAAAGATATTATATAAAGGGCTTTTACTGTAAAAGAATAAGAAAAGTACACATTATTAAAAAGAATATTAAGAAACTACTATTTGTTGAAATTACTTGCAAAGTTCTGATGTAGTATCAAAGAAGAATAGCTACAATTTTCTGAAAAAGTTATTGAAATACTTCTTCCTTTTGAAAATACATATCTTTGTAAGGTAGTATTTTCTACAGATACTTCAGCCAAAATAACACATTACAACAGATTGAATTCAGAAGCAGATATAAGAACCCAGATGTCTTCTATAAGCCAGACATCAAGGAGGTTTCCAAAATTATTGTACTCAATATATTTTGTTTTGCAAATATAGTTATTTTTCATATGTTATTTATCTTAACATGTATTAGATTTGTTATTTAAAAATGAGTAAATACTTAAAAATTGCTCAACTTTAATTTTAAACATTGGTATTGATATATATAACCCACATAAACAAAAGCTCTTTGAGGTTCTCAATAACGTAAGAGTCCAAGTATCCTAAGATGTTTGAGAACCACCGTTCCAAAACAATTGAGATAACGAAATAACAATGCCAGCAGGAATTCTTGTCATGCAGACTCATGGGAAAGTGTAAGTTTCACATCTTAGTTTTCCCCGGGATCCACCTCTTACAATCTGGAGTATCTTACTTTGCCTGGCATCCTTTATTTACTCCCTTTTCAACATGCTTTTCCATACACCTGGGAAGAAGCTGCTAGTTGTCCCTCAATATCTGCTCTTCCTTTTTTTCTGTAGTCAAAGAACCCCAGATACTTATCTGCCACACAACTGCCTATGAAAAAAAGATGAAATTTCTGTCCTTGCAGCTAGATGTAGACATCAGAATAAATTCTGGCCAATGGGATACATGGAGAAATGGTACATATAGCCCGGGTGTGGTGGCTCATGCCTGTAATCCCAGCACTTTGAGAGGGCAAGGTGGGCGATCACTAGGTCAGGAGTTCAAGACCAGTCTGGCCAAGATGGTGAAACCCTGTCTCTACTAAAAAATATATAAACATTAGCTGGGCGTGATGGTGGGCGCCTGTAATCCCAGCTACTCAGGAGGCTGAGGCAGAGAATTGCTTGAACCCAGAAGGCAGACGGTTGCAGTGAGCTGAGATCTGGCAACAGATCAAGACACTGTCTCAAGGCAAAAAAAAAAAAAAAAAGAAAGAAAGAAATGGTAAATGCAACTTCTGGCAAGTTTTCTTTTCTTTCTTTTTTTGAGATGGAGTCTCACTGTGTCCCCCAGGCTGGAGTGCAATGGCACGATCTCGGCTTACTGCAACCTCCCTCTCACAGGTTCAAGTACTTCTCCTGCCTCAGCCTCCCGAGTAGCTGGGATTACAGACGTGCGCCAGCACATTCCGCTAATTTTTGTATTTTTAGTAGACATGTGATTTCACCAGGTTGGCCAGGCTGGTCTCAAACTCCTGACCTCAAGTGATCCGCTCACCTCGGCCTCCCAAAGTGCTGGGATATAGGCGTGAGCCACAGTGCCCGGTCATGGCAAGTTTTCTTAAAGGAAACGGGTGTGCCTTCTTTCTCTTCTTCCTTTCTGCTAATTGAAATGTGGACTCAATGTCTGTTACTATATTAGATTACGTAGAAAAGAGTCACACCCTATGACTGGGAGATTTGGAAAACTGGGAGGAGCCTGAGTCCCCAGTAACTCTGTGGAACTGCGAAGCTAACTGGTGTTATTCCCAGAGTATATCAATGGCCACACAAATCTCAAGACAGGCTGGTGCACATGGTAACTTTCCCCAGGGAGAGCAGAACTAGCATTGATACACTAGTTCTTTTACTATCAGAAAGTTTTACTAATAAGCCAGTAAGTGGCATTAAAGTTGTCAGGATAAATGACGTCTATCTGGAGAGCTGGCTAGAAACAACCAATCCCCTTGAACCCTCCTTACAGAGCAAGAACTATGATTGATATTTTCTAACTTACTTGTAAACTGCATGATTTTAGCTCTATGCTGAGTCTTTCCAATAGGTATTAGATTGGACCAATGATCACTGACAGCCTGATAAAGATTCAGCCTTACATCCAAAACCAAAGCACTCTGTGCCTAAAAAGTTTATACTAATCTGACTCACAATAGTAGCAGCACCCTATTTCTGTAAAGCACAGGGGAGGGCTAGAAAGAAGAGCAGATTTAACTAATATTTACTAACTAACTGCTACATGCCAGGAACCGTGCTGGGTGTTTTCATACACATTATCTTACCAGATTTTCAAAATCATCCTCCTACTTTTCCCATGAGTCTAAAAGACAAGAATTCCTGCTGGCATTCTTATTTTTTTCAATTGTCTTGTAATAGTGATTCTCAAACTTTGTGGTCTTAGGGTACTTTACACTCACACTCCTAAAAATGATTGAGAACACCCCAAAGAGGCTTTGTTTATGTGGGTTATATCTATTAATATAAATATTCAAAATTAAAGCTGAGCATTTTTTTTAAGTATTCACTTTAAAATAATATATCTACTATTTACTAGGTATTTTACTGAAGCTAAGATGATTACACATGATAGATACAGATTGACTCACATTGGATTATTTCATTATATAATTTCATCCATAAATATATCAGAATACATTTCTAAAAGATAATGGCTTTTAAAAATTAAAATAACAGCAATACTATCACACCTAAAAAATCAACATCAGTTCCTTAATATCATCAAATACTCTCAATTGTTTCATAACTTTTTACAGTTAGTTTGGATAAAGATACAAACAAGGTACCCATTTTTTTTTTTTTTTTTTTTTTTTTTTTTTGAGGCGGAGTCTCGCTCTGTCGCCCGGACTGGAGTGCAGTGGCTGGATCTCAGCTCACTGCAAGCTCCGCCTCCCGGGTTTACGCCATTCTCCTGCCTCAGCCTCCCGAGTAGCTGGGACTACAGGCGCCCGCCACCTCGCCTGGCTAGTTTTTGTATTTTTAGTAGAGACGGGGTTTCACCGTGTTAGCCAGGATGGTCTCGATCTCCTGACCTCGTGATCCGCCCGTCTCGGCCTCCCAAAGTGCTGGGATTACAGGCTTGAGCCACCGTGCCTGGCCCAAGGTACCCATTTTATTTGATGTTCCTCAAATCTATTAATTCATAGGATACTCCTCTTTCTTTTCTCCTTGCAATTCATTTGTTAAAGAAACTGGGTTCTTTGTCCTGTAGCATTTCTCACATTTTGGATTTTTGTGATTGCAGCCTTATGGTGTCATTTAACATGTTCCTCTGCCCTCTGTATTTCTTGTAAACTAGTAGTTCTAACTAGAGACTTGATCAGATTCAGGTTCAATTTTTTGACAAGGATGCCCCAGAGGTGGTGGTTTGCTCTTCTTGCGTCTTTCTGTGGTATAAGGGTTGATGAATGTGTTCAAACTCAAATGATGATAATATTATTCTATAATCCTTCTAATGTATTAGTTATAATTCTTCTGTAAAGTTTTCCTTCATCAATTGGTGACTTTGAAGTATAATTTGTACAGGGAACAGGGTAAATGCTTACCTCTTCCTATTTATCAGTTTTGTGAATAGTGATTTGGTTCCCTAGCATTCTATAAAAGGGACTACCAGGTTTGTCATTATGATTATCATTATGACCTTATAGATTTTAACATATTTTAGGTGTTGTAATCATTTATTTGTTTTTTAAATCAAATTATCTCATCTTTGACTAGTGGGAGACCTTTCAAGTGGGTCCTGAGTCTTTCTGACATGAGTACATTGGTCTTTGACAGTTTCTTTGCTTTCTAGTATGACAAAATTTTCCAGCTTCTCTTATACATTTCCTGCCCATGTAGTGAAGAGTTTGATCTGGCCCAAAGAGAGGGCTGGCCTTTGCCTTAGCTTCCAGAAAGTAATCTATGTCATACCTGATAGAAATGTCTTTGTTTAGGGTGGAGTTGGCTACACCTTAGAGTCTTAGAGTGGAAGCTGGCCATGCCAGAGAGACTAACATATGACTTAGGGTGCGAGCTTCGGGTTACGTGGTATCAGTCAACCTGGAAACTGAGATCAGTCATGTAATCCATCCATCCACCCATCAATCAAACCTTTGTAATGAAACCTCAATAAAAACTTTGAACGCTGAGGCTCAGATGAGCTTCCTTGCTTGGCAATATTCCATGCCTATTATCACACACTGATGTTGGGAGGGTAGCATGTCCTCTTCACGGAGCAGAGGGTAACAGTGGCTTAACATTTGGACTCCTCCCAGACTCGGATCTTTGTGTCTTATTTTGGCTGATTTTAATTTGTATCTTTTCCCTGTAATAAACTGTAACCACGAATATAACAGATTTCAGTGAATTGTGTGAGTTCTTCCAGTGAATTACTGAAGCTAAGGGTGGTAGTTTGGGGGAACCCTCTGAACTTGCAGTTAGTATAAAAAGTAAGGATAGTCTTGGGGACTGTGACCTCTAACTTTGCAGTTTGGCTAACTCTGGGCACTACTTCAGGTCTGTAATCAGTTCTTACTCTAAGGATTCCTCTCTCCTTTCAGTGAGAAATGGTATTTACATAAAACAATTTTGGCACTAGGGGTGCCCACTGCTACTGGGTGGGTGGTCATTGTTTCTAGGCCTTTTCTGTGAAGAGAGCTAGAAAAAGCTTTTCTCTCTCCCTCTCTTTTTTAAGAGAAAATCTAGCACAACCTCATACTGATGTTTCCAATTTGAATTTAGGATTATAGGTAGGTTTTTACTTCTCTGATTTTATATTTGTAGCTCTTTAACATTTTCATGTTAAATCTTGGTATTTATATACAGCAAGTATTACTTGTTTTATCCTAATATATAAAATTTTCAGAATAGCAATACCAATACTAACAATATGGTGACCGCAAACAATTTCTTTGTAGTTATTTTTTATCTTTGGGAAATATAGTCAAATTCCAGATCACCTGAAATAGTTTCTTTCCATGAAGCTAAGTCATCCACTCAATGGTTTATCAGGTCCATGTTTTATTTTGCTTGATTTTTAGGTATTATCTTTTCTCTCTATTTTAATTTTCGTCTTGGATTTTAGGTAAACGATGTACGCAGTTCTAAACGTCAAATTTACACAACAAGCTAAGTTCAGAAGTTGAGCTTCTACTCTTATCACATTTTTACATTTTATTCTTTTTAATGACCCACCTCATTCCACTGCAGTACATTTTTAACTGTAGATAAAAATTCCACAATCAGCATATTCATCAAATGCAAATAGCATCACTAAAGTAGTGCCTAGAAGGATCTTTTTTTTTTTTTTTTTGGTAGAGATGAAGTCTCACTATGTTGCCCAGGCTGGTCTCGAACTCTTGGGCTCAAACAATCCTCCCACCTGGGCCTCTCAAAGTGCTGGGATGGCAGGCATGAGCCATTGTGTCCAGTCCATATTAAGTTTTAACAAGCTCTATTTTGTACATAATCAGCAAAGGTAATCTTTAATTCTGCATGGCTGAATTGTCACATAATCAGAATGTTTACAGTTAAAATTAATTTCCTAAAATAAATTTTAATTTACTAAGGACTATAAGTAAACTAGAAATTCTTAAACAATAAACACCAACATAATATTACTCTTGCACAGATGATGACTTTGGGCACAGTAGTATCTAAACACCTCTTGGGGACTTGTGAAGTAAAGGGACAATGAACCTACACTGTATATCCTCCATATGCACCAGCTGCCCATTTCTTCATGTTGTTAGAGTTTCTCAACATTCGGTTCTCAGCAGTGTCTTAGTCTACGCTTGTCTCTGAGTGACTTCCTCTGCTTCCAAGGTTTCCCATTTCCTCTATATGCTAAAGATTTACATATTTATATCTCCAGTTAAGAATTTTTTCTTACATTTTAAGGCAGATTACTCAAAGAACTTACCAACCCATGGGTCCCATTGTTTCAGCTCTAGTTTTCCCACGTTTTGCCTCCTTAAGCAGTTCTTCTATTGCTTTCCTGATAAGAAAAAGGAAAAGATTTGAGAGGCAGTCATCCCACTAAGTTCTGAAAATCAATTCATTCCATGATCTTGGGAAAGGAACCAACCTTTGAAGCATGATTGTTGGGGCAAATTTTTTTTTAAACGGTTGACAATTTTGAACACATAAATTAAAAAGAAACTATTAATATAAAGAGAAGCAACAATGAAGAGAAAAAATTACAAACTGGGAAAAATATTTTTGATATGAGACAGTTAAATCAACTTAATATAAGAATTCTCTTTTCTTATTAATTTGAATAACCAAAAGACATGAACATCCAAATATGTATTTATCTATATTTTTTCAAATTCACTGTTATTCAGAAAAATACCAGTGAACTCAACAAGGATAAATGTTTCTGCCCATTAGTGAGGGGGGTAGAGAAATGGATAACTTCTTCTCTACTAATGGGGACTGAAGCTGATATTACATTTCTGGAGGACAATCCAGCAACATAATAAAGAACCTTAAGAATAGTATATACCAGTTGACCTAAAAATTTTACTTTGTCCTATGAAAATATTCAAATAAGTATGCAAAACTATACGTACAAGGATATTCAAACTATTTGCTAACAAAGAAAAAAACAGAAAACTTAAATATTTACTGATAAAAGATTGGTTAAATAAATCATGACATATCCACATACGCGGAAGATTAGGCAGTCATTAAAAATGAAGACAAATGAATTTTTGGCACAGGACAGACATTCAGTATATAAAGCTGGTACAAAAGAATATGTGTAGAATAATCTTAATTTCAAAATTATTTACATATATATTACATAGAAAAACATTTGGAGAGGGCTGGGTATGGTGGCTCATGCCTGTAATCCCAGTACTTTGGGAGACTGAGGTGAGAGGATCACCTGAGGCCAGGAGTTTGAGACCAGCCTGGGCAACACACCAAGACCTGGTCTCTAAAAAATAAAAAAATAATAATAAAAAAATTTGGAGGGATGTTATCAAAACAGTAAGATGAGTTTTAAGGTGATTTTTTTTTTCTGTTTGCATTGCTGCATTTTCTATTTTTTCTACAATGAACATGTATTATTTGTGTGAAGAGGTTAAAAAAACAGAAAACATATTTATCAACCATATTCTGAGACTTTACTATGTGTAAAATACTGTGCAAGGTGCGGTAGGTAGCAACATAGGAAGATGATCATCCCTGACTTGAATATGATGTATCAATAACAAAGTTAAGAAAAAGAGAGGTGTAAACAAATATAGTCCAAAAACAGAACTATAAATCTAATCATGAATTTTTGAAGCTGGATAATTATATAGAGTCTATATTAAAATGTTATAATGACACTATTATAACTCTACCATACACTATACAATCTTCAAATATTAACATTCTGTTTACAAGAACGTTTTATTTCATGTTGATTTTTATCAAAGTAAAGCACGCACATTGTTTAAAAAGACAAATATTATTTAAAAGATTTAAAATACAATAGTCTTCTACATTATCCTGCCCTACCCACCAAAGAAAACAATTTCAACTTTTTTTCATCTGTTTCTCGTTATTTACTTCCATATTCTTAATACTATGCTTTCAAACTATTTCACTACCTCTTCATCTTCAAAAATACATCTGCTTATTTTTGTGTAACTCATTTTTAAATAAACTCTGATTGAGATCTTTAAAAGATGTCTTTTCAGTTAACTCAGCAGCCTGACATTTTCTGATCCTTCTTGGGAAGGCCCTTCTGCTATGGATCAATGAAGAACTGAAGCGCTTGCCTATCTACTGACATGCTGACTCCCTCAATCACAAGTTTCGCAGCCCAGTCTTATGGAATCACAAACAGGTATGTTCATCTGATGACCACATATGCTGCTTCTTCCAGTTCTTTAGAATAATGATATGGCCTGCTGAAATGATCTGGGGACTTTGTCTCTTACAGTAGTTCAATCAAAATTTATCCTAATTCCAAACCGAGATCCTTTTTCACCCTTATAGATTTAAGTAAAAAAATTAAAGGGTATACATATTCCAAATATGCCTCTTCCTTTCCCATAAATTAGTGTGGTAGTTTTAAAACAAAAACAGATAAATCATACCTAGATCCACCTATGTGCTCTCCTTCTGTCAAAAGAAATGGTTAAAAATAATTGGGAAAAAAACTTTTGGGGGCAGTTCCCCAACTATGAACAAAATATGTATCAGTTACAAATAAACTAGGATCTATTTTCCCATAAAAACTATGTTAAAATGTTTGCCTAGCTTTCTGGACCAGACTACAGAAGCTTACTTGAGTCAGAATCCAGCTGAAATGCTATACATCTGCAGAAGGTACTCAGTAAAGATTCTTGCAGAGACCCTGAAGGCATATTCTAGGTGCTTTCAAGAGCTTGAAGTTTGACAGTGACTCTTCTTTAGTTTTGATTCTACTTAAAATCGTCTCTAGCACTGTTATTAATTTTACCTGGCACGCTTAAGGATGCCTTCTGGTTTACGAGTACAATCAAAGAGAAAAGAAGGTATGTGTATGAGAAAGACTGCCTGCGGTAAAACAAATTTACCAAGGATGAAAGACCATAAAAGAGGAGTAGAGACTGGTGGAAGGACACTCAGTCAGCTGGTCTACCTTGTTCCCATTGGTAAAGGGGGCTTAGCTGCTGTCCACAGTCAAAGTGGTGCAGAGTGACCCATTCCCATGGTTTGGATCTACCCAAGTTAGGTATCTGCAATTGGTTTAACAACAACTAATGTTGACATAGAGCTTTAAGTATACCAAGTACTATACTATATAAACATGATAACATAGTTATTACCACCAGTTTGCAGATGTGGAAAGTGATATTCAGAGACATTGACTAACTTGCCCAAGTAACACTGCTAACGATCAGAGAGAAGGGCAATGAGGAAGAGGAACAAAGCAAACAAAACCCAACCTCTGTTTTTAAGGCTAGGTATCATCTGATCCTTCTATTAGACTATCTCCTCCACAAATATCTGCACAGCAAATCCTGGAGAAATTGTTTATCATTAAAAGGCAAAAATTAAAATAAATGGGGGAAAAAAGGCCTAACAGAGTGCCACTACTGCATTTATTCAAAGAGAACTGGGAAATAGGCTGATATTGGAGAGGCGGAAGGAATGAAGGAGGACTGACTGATCACTATTTTGTCCTAAGAATGTTGAGCATTCGCTACTTCCCACCCAAAATTCTCCTGCATAAGCTCCCTCTACAGAGCTTTACTTTCAAAGAAGAAAACAACAATTTCTAGCAATCAAGTATCCCAACCTTAAAACAGTGTCACTACCTTCAAAATTAAGGGGAAAAAGTCAGCAACTACCCCATTACTGTAGCCTCTGTTGTTTCCTCGAGAAATCTCATTAATGAATTATTGGGTAAGGAAATTATAAATCCAGTTTCTATTCTACATTATCACAGAGGCAAAATACTTAAATTATCAAAGATTATGAAACATCAACATGCATGAAACAAGACAGTTTTTAATGAGATGATGAAAGAAGTGTAAACTAATTAAAATACAGGAAAAGCAAATAGGAGAATATATAAGTACTAAGTACATACAGAACTTGAACCATTAAAAAATTATTCAGACATAAACAGTTCTTGGTATGCTAGTTTTTATACTTGGTTCTTTTCAATATCTTGAAGGTTTCTTTGTAAAACCAATTAATTATATTAGAATCCTAAGTTCCATGGAGACCCAAGAGAGCTGAGTCATTAAGCAGACGGTTTTCTGGGCACAGGAACAAACCACAATCAATTTTCAATGATCCGTGTGTGTATTATCTCCAGCCAATTTTCCATCCTAGCATAGCTTCCTCAGGCCTGCCTGTTCACTCCATTAGCCAGCTGGTACATGCTTAAGGAATGTCAACTGATCATAATAGCAGCTTAAATAAAACCCAAGTGGGAATGCAAATCTGGTACAAAATCATCTTAAAATCCAAAGTCAAACAAACTAGTTTTGAGTTATCTGGGTCTGTTTCTTTTTAATCACTTTAATCAACTGAGGGTTAACTGTTCCAGTATACAGAAGGGGTAGCAAGAAATTGAAGGCAACTGAAATAAAGCACCAGAAATTGAGAGGAATAAATTAAACCATAAAGTAGGAAAACGGGAATTTTAAAGGAATAAAATCAGAGAAGCTAAATCTCAAATAACTGCTCAGAAATGATGGAGTCAGTCAGAGGGAGCTACAGGCCTCTTCCTGCGATGGTGAAGGAAAGCTAGGAACACAAGGCTGAACGTTGGAAGCTTTCCTCATTTGTGTCTCTCTCAGTCTTTAAAAAGTCACCTTTGATTAGCTAACTGTATAGTACAGTATCTGTCAAATGATGGACAGAAAAACAGGTTCAAAAAAGGCAATACATTGTTTAATAGGACTATTCTTTTCTTGAGTGTGTTCAAACAAGCACGACTTGGTGACAAGAATACAGACTTCTTAGAAAATTGGCAGAAATGAGTATAGCATCATTTGCTGCTGTTGACTGGGAAGTTATCTAAAAGGCCCAACACATTATCAGTGCTGAAGGCAAACATGTTTATACTTGTGGAGTCATCCACATACATGTAAAAGAAACCTTACGATGGCAATCTAAATTTCTTCCCATAATGGAGTAATAAAGCTTAGAGAGAAAAATGGAACTATCTACTTGATCTTCGGTAAAGCTTTGATGTCAGATCATTGATAAAAAAAATATGGACAGATGATCAGATCACTCTGAACATCTGCAAACAACTGCTATGGGTTCATATTGCCAGTAGTAACTAGTGGTTTAGTAGTCATAGGGATCTGTAGAAACCACAGGACAAAGTTTGGGTTCTTTATGACTTAGTATTTTGACTACAGACACAGGCAAAAATTTAGAAATATCCTTATTTAATTTCAGTAAAATATTAAATTGTCTGGGGTCATGTATAAGCTCTAAAGAAAGGTAAAAAAAATTCAAATTGTAAAAAGCGTTTTTAAACACAAGGTAAAACTCAATAGGAACACTGAGGTCATTTGGGAAAGGAAAAGAATTTTTCAGACATAAACTAGAGGCACAATAAATTAATCTGTACATTTTGTTAAATTTGGCTAATCTATATTACGCACTTGCTAAATACAAGGTACTGTGATTTATACGGTGAGCAAGGCTCTTCCCTGAAGAGGCTATTAGGGACTGCATATAAAATAAAGAGCTATATACGTACTTTAAAAACAAATATTGGATTATCTAGGAGAATGTGAGGAGGGAGTTCCAATATTCATCTCTAAAATAACAAACAGTCATGAGAAAAGGTGCTGAAGTTTCAAGAAGAACTTATGCTGGCAAAAGACTGGAAAGTGATAGAAGAACGTGAGTTTGAAAGGAAGATTAATGAGATCCTTTGTTGATTTCATGCCCACATGAACTAAAGATAGAAGAAAGTGGTATTTTAAGCAATGGTGGAAAAATAAGACAAAAATACTGCAGATTGCTTTTTGCAATGATGATAATAATTACCTCACAGGGTTGTTATGAGGATAAAATGAAATATTTGATTTGGATCCAAGTGTTCTGTATTTTATAAGAAGCAGAAGAACTATGATAGCTATGTTTTACTTGATTACACTCCTAAAGATCTCAGAACTTGTCTTTTTCAACCTAGTTTTCTCAATACCTGGCACATGGTAGGTACTAAGTTAAGATCTGGGGAATAAATGGGTTCTGGGTACGTGTGGGACATGATACAAATGCAAGGATTTAAAAATAAAAATACTCCATCTGTAGACAGAATAGATGATGATGGGTGAGATGGAAGAAGAGGAAAGACAAAGGAGGTGAAAAGAAGATAAAAGAGAAAAAGATAGTATGTCACTGGGCAAATAAATGTAATAAAAAAATGAATAGCTTCAGGCTCTTGAGGGAGCAATCCCCTCTAGTGGCCAAACGAACAGGGGAACAACAGCAACACGTATCCTTAGTGTCATCAACCATTAGGGCACACTGGGAAACCACAGACACTGGCCAAGGACACAGAATGAGGCACAGCTGGAATCTTTCCTGTCAGGATTGAGGACTTTGATCCTTTAGGGCTGCCTGAAAATCTCAGCGAAGTTTCAGATCTAGAAAACACTTTTCCCTTTAGTGAGCTACTGATTAGTGATAAATGGCCTTTGTTTAGCTTCCAATATTATTCTTTTGCTTCATTATATTATAAGTGGGCAAATCCCACTTCACTCACACATGTTAACATCTTCTGAACTCCATTTCTTAGTGGAGATCCTAATTGTGTTTTGAGGTGACAGTGCCTAATGTTGGAGTGGAGGATGCCAGTACAGAGAGGGTGAGATGTCACAGGAGGGCTACTAGCCTGTCTCTGCAAGGCTTTGCCACACAGATGCCCTTTGGGATCACCACATCTAGGGCCTTGGCTCTGACAGTCCAGAGGCCTAACATGGCTTAGACACTACATTTGCTGTTACATGCATGGGGTTATGCCTGGGCTATGCCCTCTGTCCAAATCACTCTCCACTCACAACCTTTACACCAGACACTCAGGTCTGACATTACCCTCTCCACCAAGCCTTTCCCAATCTCCCTGTTTGCTCCACATCGATAGATGTAACTGCTCCTTTCTTATAGGCCCATTTTTGAACTGGCTGAAAGTCAGCTAAGTATCAAACAACAGAATTAACTTACTGCACACACTGATTATTCTGTTAATGAGTCGGTAATATTTGGATTAATGTGGAAAGGCAGAAATATTCCGCATATATTCCATGAAGCTTATTTTCTTGCACTGATCTTAATAAAGTCCCTAATTATATTGTTATAATCAAGATTTTCACATAAATTAAAAGTGGTTTCATTCCTTGCAAATTATAGGAAAAAGAGCCTTGTAAATACTTTGACTTGGGGCTTATATAGAAACACTGGATGTGTAGGAATTAATACAGAAGTTTAGCATATGGCCCAATTGCTGTCAAGCAAACGCTAAGATAGAATTGTGAATTTAGGAATTCGGTATTTCTCATGAGATGTGAAAGTATGGTCCCAGGCATTTGTATTGAAAATGCAGTGCCCCATTTTTTGTAAGCATAAGAGTATACAGTCGGCCCTCTGTATCTGTGGATTCAACCAAACATGGATTGAAAGTTTTTTTTTAAAGAAGCAAAAAAAAAAATATAATGAAAATAACACAAATAAAAACCAATACGGAATAAGAGCTATTTACATAGAATTTACATTGTACTAGATAATACAAGATTATACCTAGTACAATGTAATATTAGTAATAATAGATTACTTAGGTTACAGGCAATCTAGAGATGATTTAAAGTATAGAGGAAGAGGCATGTAGGTTATATGCAAATATTATGCCATTTTATATCAGCGACTTGAGCATCTGTGGGTTTTGGTATCCATGGGGGTCCTGGAAGCAATCCCCCAGGGATACTGAGGGAAGGTTATATGTTCTATAAACCATAATAGTCGAAAGGTATTGAAAAACAAAATGTAAAATAATAAAATGATCTACGAATCAGTGTCAAATTTCTTGTATTTCCACATAGACCTACACATAAACAAACATAAGAGTAATATGATTTAAGATTGTAAAATGTTACTCAGTTTCCAAGTGCAACTGTTTCAAGTACTGTATTAAATCATGAGTATTTTCAGAACCATGAAATGAAATACCATGACAAGCAGGAAAATGGAAGCTTAGCACTAGTGGGAAACAATATTTTCTTAGTGAAGGATCTATTGCATTCATGCCAAGATGAAGGATTTGACAAGTTAATGTCTTTTCTCTTTTTAACTTTTCTGCAGCTCAAAACCTTTCCATACTCTAAAGTAGTGTCCACTGGAAAGACAACATTGGTACAATCTTCACATATTTAAACAGTTTCCTTTCATTCAAGGATACAGGTCAAAACATGAGGAGGGTGTTTCCTGGGTTATGAATTGTATTGAGCACTGGATCTCCACTGACAGAGGCATCTATGCATTTGTGATATATAGGGCTGCTCTCCTCATCCAGGGTCCAGGCAATTCTCCTTTGAATACAGTTCTAATATGCATTTAACATGCACCACTGGGACATGATGAAAAATTATAATGGTAACAGTACTTATGTACCATTTACCTTACAGCTAATCCTCACAACTTATGTAGCTCCTGTTTCATAGCTAAGGAAATAAGGAGAAAATAAGGTCAAGAAACTTACCTAAGGACGTAATAGCCAATAAATGATAGGGCCTGGGATGTGAACCCAGGCAATCTGACTCTAGGCCCCAGGATCCTAACCCTTACACTACAGCTCTATTACAAGCATGATCCTAGTCCTCAAGAAGCTCAGTCTAGTGAGAGGGGCAAGTCGAGCAGCAATATTTAATGGTGCTTATCATGACAAGAACGGCTCTGGCAAAGACAAAACTCAAGTCCCCTCACCTAGACATCAACATTCTCAAATCTGCATCTACCCATTTATAGATGGCCACTGAGAGTGGATTACTATTACAGACAGATCACTTCTTTGGTTAAAATGAGGGTTAATTCTTAACATTTAGCTCCTAGGGAAAACTTATTTCTCAGTTCATAAGACACCTACTTCACTATAGGGTCTACTGACTTCATTTTCAAAGCAGCACGTATTTTAATAAATATTTATTCTTAAATCCTGATACAGAAAATACAGTGATTCTTTTTCAATTCATATTATAAAACCTGAGTAAATGTGCCATGGTAAATTTTTATATGAGCTATGAAGAAAAGCATCTCTTACTGAAAGTAACTTTGTGGGGTGGTGGTGATAGGGTTAATTAGGAAATAGTAAACTCTGAATAGAAAAGCCCATGGACAATACAATAACAGGAAGAGCAGATCTGTTGATAGGTCAAATGTTAGGTTTAAAAATATTACAGTCTACGCTCTTCTGAAATATTAGTTGGGGGAAAAATCCACACAGAGAATATAAGGTCAAATAATTCTTGAGTTCTTTTACTCAGTAAAATGTATTTTGTTATCTCTTTAAGATAACAGATGCTCTCGAAAACAAAACTGATGAAAACAAAACTACAAAAGAAAAAGGGATTTAAAGTCTAGAAAGATAGGTGTGGAAGAGAGCCAATATCCAGCAAAGAAAAGCTAATATGGCAGCTGCTTGAATTTAGTAAAGGATAGGAAAAATGGCAGAAGACCAAAAAGTAGAAATAAAAAATAAAATTCAGACTCTCATCAAACAGCTGTTCAAAATGTAGACAGGAAAAATATCACAGAAGTTGTACAAAATACAATACAAGCCTCTAAAGTTTGCCTCTACAGTTTTTTTTTTTTAAATGAGGGAGAATTTTGGTAGGTGTACTGTTCTTTGATAAACACACCACATACCAGAAAAACCACCTCACCAAAAGCGTGGTCTGTAAATCACTCTCTTAATCCTAAAAGAGCTTTATTTTATACAAATCATCTGCAGTTCTCTGTAGTCTGTCCTAAACAATACCTCAGAGTTCTTGGATCTCAGCCCTGAGGATGGCCTATTCAGCAGAAAGTCTGGTCAGCCTGCTGAAGCTATTTTCTTCAGTGTGTCAAGGCTGCAGTAATCTGCAAGAAAACAAGCTGTCCACCAATTGTAGATTTCAGTTTCTGATTCATCAAATGATTATAAATTATACTCAAGAGTTAAGAGCAAGGAATAGAAAAAAAAACATAAAAGAAAGTTCTAGAATGTGTAGGACTTCGGCATCTCATCACTTCATGCTCTTTAAAGTGTTTTCATTTAAAAACACACTTAGCAATTCGTCCCTTGAAAATGCTATTTCAAGATAAAATAATTTACCTGTCGTCATCTGAATAAAGTCATTTTTAACCCCAGGAAGAAAACATACGTATACTTCTAATTCTTAGAAATCCAGCAATACACAATGAGATGGGAAGAAGAGAAAGCCTGCACTCCATAGATAACATCACAGGTTCAGTGACAGCCCTGCGGCCGCTAAGTGCAAGGCAGAGTCCTGCCTTAGAGGCAAGAGGTGATGAAGAGCCAGTGAAATAGAGGGTGTAGCCCACTCTAGAGTGATTGTGCCTTCCGCCTGCCTGGGGACTGCCAGACCAGGCCTCATCTTGATCACCAGGCATTTTCTGTCTTTCACACTCTAGGCATCAAACATGGCTTTGAGGGATATGGTAGTTTCCTCCACATACTGGCAGGGAGAGGTTTTGAAAAAATAGTACATATATACATAGACAGTATTTTCTACATCAATAATTAACTACAAAAATATACTACACACAAAAAAATTTTGCCAGTGTGGTGGCACATGCTTGTAGTCCCAGCTACTCAGGAGGCTGATGTGGGAGGATCACTTGATCTCAAAAGTTTGAGGCCAGCCTGGTCAACATAGCAAGATCCTATCTCTAAAAAGAAAAAAAAAAAAAAAATTAATGTATTAAAACCCACCGGTAAATTCTTAACTTTTTTTTTTTTTTTTTTTGAGATAGAGTCTCGCTCTGTCGCCCAGGCTGGAGTGCAGTGGCCGGATCTCAGCTCACTGCAAGCTCCGACACCTGGGTTTACGCCATTCTCCTGTCTCAGCCTCCCGAGTAGCTGGGAATACAGGCGCCCGCCACCTCGCCCGGCTAGTTTTTTGTTTTTTTTAGTAGAGACGGGGTTTCACCGTGTTAGCCAGGATGGTCTTGATTTCCTGACCTCGTGATCCGCCCGTCTCGGCCTCCCAAAGTGCTGGGATTACAGGCTTGAGCCATCGCGCCCGGCCTTTAAATTCTTAACTCTTTAAACCCTGCACCGTTAAGTTTCAAGTTGTTTTTCTGGTGCCAATTTATACAGCTATGAAATTAAGTAGGACAAGGTAATTTTAAATCCCATTTTACAATTTAAAAAACTTAGTTAACATATATACATGTGTTTTGGGGGAAAACTCTATATTTATATAAAGGAGTAATTAATAGAGTTAAGCGGTTAAACATACACATAAACCTAACTTTGAGAGCAGCATCCCTTTAAGGAAAATGTTTACAAAAGTTCAGTGATGAACTTAGATGATCCACTGAACAAGTCGGCCAAAACTGCACAACTGTGCAAATAAGGTTTTATATTGACATTCAAAGATCCCAGAGATGCTTCCTTCTTAGCTGGCCAAAGTTGTAGAGCTCTGGTACAATGCAAACACATTCTTACAGATGCTGAATTCAACAGCACAGGAGGAACCACTAGAAAGGCTGCAGAGATTAACTGAAAGGAAGGAAGCAGCTCATGGAGACTAATCTCTATAGGAGAAAAACCCAAGGCATGGAAAATTCCATTACGATTAATCCAACCTTTACCTTTATATCATACCACTTATCATACCAACAACACATCAGCTGCCAAAAGAAAGAAACCACAGAGAGTAATATAATCGATGATTTTGGCATCAGAAACCAGCTGCAAGATAACCAAAACCCAGCAAACCACACTTTATCATTCAGAGACTTATAAATTATATGTGATGATATAACCAACAAGGAAAACGTGAAAGCATGTTCTAGAGCCAATGTTTATGCATTGTTTTATAAAATACCAAAAACTTAAAACACAATATTTTCTTGTCCCTGAATTAAAACTATACTTTAAGTAGCCGTATATATTAGGACCATCTCATCCACTGAAACATAAACAATCCTTAGGGAATGGAACAGCAGCTGCAGTTTAACTGGATGGAGCAATGCTAACAAAGAGTTTAGAACTAAGTTAAAAATAGAATAGGTACCCAATTGAGACTGCAGGGGAAAATTCTGAGAGACAGATCATGCTGATTATCCAAACAGCATAATTTGGCTTCCTCCCAAAGTCTAATACACTCTTAACGCTTACCAAAAAAGGGGCACTGCATTTTCAGTACAAATGCTTGGGACCATACTTTCACATGTCATTTGAAATATTAGACCCCTAAATTTACAGTTCTCTCTTACTGTTTGCTTGATAGAAATTGGGACATATACTATATTAATTCCTATATGCCCAGTGTTTTTAGAAAAGTTTCAAGGATCTTTTTGCTATAATTTTCATTTTAATCACCTGAACCAAAATGTTCAGGTAAAGATCCATTAAATACAATCTATATTATTAAAAAATATAAGGGAAAAGTTTCTCAAATGTTAGAGGCCATCTGGTTTAACTTTGTGATATAAAGCCAAGGAAATTATGGTTTAGAGAAGTTAACAACTTGCCTAACACTAAATAATACCTGGTTTTTGAAAATTTAACTCAAAATTACCTATATTTATTTTTTTCCTCTCAAAGCCTAGATGGCATGTATGGCCACCCTAGGGAGAAATGATGAGACAGATTACAATTATAATATTTTAGCCCAGGATCATTACCTTTAGAGGACAACACTGTAAGGACCAACACTAACACTATCCAATGCTAGGTGATGTGTCTATGATTATTGTGATCTGCAACACACAAGCTTCAGAGCAGAATTTCTTACCTGAAAAATCCAGACTGAATAGACTTACTCAGTAACTGTTCTATCTTTATATAATCCCTAAAACACCTCTCAATGCTTTTAGAAGACTGATTATGCAGTTCTTCTTTTATAATTTTAAATCTAGGACACCATCAAGTAACCTTCAGAGAATAAGAAAGCAGCCACACTACAGCAGTGAGAAAATGAGTCCCAGTTCTGCACCTACTAGCTCTGTGATTCTGTGATATTCAAGGTCACAGAGCTCTGTGATTAAAATGAAGATATTTCTACTAACTTTTCAATATTCTTAGGCAGATTAAATATAATTTATATATATACATATAAAAATATATATATTTAATATAATTTATATATAGTTACTTTGTAACTATAAAGCACTGAACAAATCTAAGTTATTTTAAGAATTTTTTAAAATAATCATTTTACAGTTATAATTTCAATAGTAATCACAGATATACTATTCATAGTTATGTATGTTAACTAAAATATCATGTGCACAGCAACTTACAGAATAATATATATTACCTCACCGAGGCTGAGACGAACCCTTAAAGTTCCTGTTTCCTTTTTGTTGGTTAAGCAACCAAGTCTCAGGGAGACTGCCTTATCTGAGGTCAACCAGTAAGGGACACAGCTGACTCCACCCCAGAGCTTTCTAACTTCATATCCAGAGTTCTGTCAAATAACACATACCCTTATTTCATTCAATCCGTGAATAATAGTTTCTATATTTTGAGGATGATCAAGTGCTGCTTTGGCACAATATAGATGAAAAAGTTAAAATGAACATTTTTTTTTTTTTTTTGAGACGGAGTCTAGCTCTGTCGCCCAGGCTGGAGTGCAGTGGCGCGATCTCGGCTCACTGCAAGCTCCGCCTCCGGGTTTACACCATTCTCCTGCCTCAGCCTCCCAAGTAGCTGGGACTACAGGCGCCCGCCATCTCGCCCGGCTAGTTTTTTTGTAAAATGAACATATTTAAAGATAATGCTAATAAGGTTTAATAATATGAAAAATGGTATTTTCACAAACTAAATATTACCAGTAAACCTTTATTTGGGTTCTTAACAAGTTACTCTCTCATTCATTTGATTCTTTTCACATTTAAAATTTACAGAGAACAGTTCCATTTCCAACATGTTTCAGCTAGGCCAACAATTTTGTCTCTTAAACTGAACTCCTTGGAGCATATGCTCTGGCAAAGCTGTTATCTTCATGTGAGTCCAAGGCAGGTAACATCAATGACGTCATGCCCATTAAAAGATGAGTTTGGTCAGGAGTGGTGGCTCATGACTAATCCCAGCACTTTGAGAGGCCAAGGCAGGTGGATAGCTTGAGCTCAGAGTTCAAGACCAGGCTGGGCAACATGGCAAAACCCCATCTCTACAAAAAATACAAAAATTAGCCAGGCTTGGTGGCTTGCACCTATGGTCCCAGCTACTCAGGACGCTGAGGTAGGAGGATTGCTTGAGCCCAGGAGGTCAAGGCTGCAGTGAGTCAAGGTCACCCCACTGCACTCCAGCCTGGGTGACAGAGTGAGACCATGTGTCAAAAAAAAGCAGTCTATGGAGTCAGGCCATCCTGGGTTCCTATCTAATTACTAGTCATATAACCTTAGGCTGGTTACCTAACTTCCCCAGGTCTCGGTTGTTTTCTATAAAGGGGAAAAGACACTATCTGCCTTGAAGGAGGATTAAACTGGTTTTCCTACCTGGTGAGGCAAATCAGTCTTCTTACTTTACAGTCACAGTTACGTGTCTGTTAGACTGTCTGCTTTTGGCCAGGAATAAGCCTAGTTGGCTTCCTCATGTTCTGGCTTGTTCTGATCTTTCATTGCTCTCCAATGGGGACCAACTTATTAGAACAAGCAAATAGGAAGGGAATCCTCTGCTTGCTTGCTACAAGTCTGGGCAGAAGACAGTGACACACCTGTAAGCTAACACTTCTAAAGACAGACATTTTCAGCACAACAGTTCCTAATCATAAACCCCTAGAATCCTTTATGTTTTCCAACCATTTAAGGACAAAGTGTAATCTCTGCCATATAAAAACACTAATCATAAGTTTCTAATCATAAGCCCCTAGAATCCCTAATATTTTCCATCCATTTAAGGACAAACTGCAATCTTCCCCATGTAAACAAACCAATAAACAAAAAGCAGAAATAAAACTGTAGTATCAAATCTAGGCGGCTTTAATTACAAAGTCTGATAAATAATATAAATCCAACTCATTTACTTTGACAAGAAGATGATGATGGTACTCTTTTACTCCTCATCTTCAGGGAATGAAGTGATAAAAGAAGCTTATATTAATTTTACATTACCAATTTTATATTAATCACTTTTGGAAACAGCAGCAACAAAAACCCCTTGTTAAGTATTCTAAGCACCAGGACTTATGTTTAAGTATGCAGAGCAAAGAAGCAACTCAGGATCTGAAATAATGTTAGATGAGGGATCGCAATGTTGGGTGATCCTTCACTTGAAATCAGAGTTCCAATGAAAATTTATTCTTAGATCCCATGTAATTTATTAACAGTTGTACACAAATGTTCATGAGGACCCAAGGGAAAAGGCCAAGACTCTGTTCAATTCATTGTGGAGCTAACAAGATAAAAATGGCACAACAGATATCAAATTATTGAATGCTTTAAGTCTTTGTTTTGTCCTCCAAGTGCTTCAGGTCACCTAAATAAAGACTGGGATTTCTGGTAATTTTTCACTGAAGTGAGGGCAAGTCCGTTTCACAAAGTAAGCGCAAAATAAAACTTAAGCAATCCCACATCCTTTCACCCTATTAGATTTTTTTGAAGTATTATTGGTCTGGGAATTCCCCAAATCTGAAATCACACAGTAGGTATATGGGTAGAACAGGTGCTCACAAAACCAATATTGTCCGCCTTGCGGGGGTCAGTTCTCACTTAATGTGAGATGCATTGCAGCCAAATTTGGCCTTGCAGATACAAAGCTCTGCCTTCTTAGGAGTGTATAATAACATGCCCAATTCTTAGCTGAGGTGACCCCTCTAGAGTCATCTACCTGGCAATATCTATCAGATCTGCTTGGTTCCTACTGCATAGGCTACTCCTCTGGCACTCAATCTTTGCCTGCTCTGGTCACCCTTTGCCTAAATGAACCTCTAGATCTGACTCCTCCTGGACAGGCCCAGTCTCTTGTCATCTACATGTGACAGACTATGGAGTTGAAGACACACAACCACAAATTTGGCGTTCTCAATTCGAAGCTTATAGAATAGTTATTTCCCTTTTCAAATTCAAGTTCAGCTCTTGGGGTATTTAATGAAAAAACAATACAGAGTCAATCATTTCATAAACATTTTTTGAACACCTGCTGCAAGCCAGGCATTGTTCCAGGGGTTGTGGATACATCAGTGAACATTCAAACAAAAATCTCTGCTCTCACGGAGCTTATGTTACAGTGTGTGTGTTTGAGGAGTAGAGGGAAAGGCAATACAGAATGAATACAATAAATAGGTAAATTATGTATCTCATATATTGTAAGGTAAGTGCTATAGAAAAAATACTACAAGGTAGGAGTGCTGGGGGGGGCGGGAGGGGTGCTGCAATTTTAATGAGGTAAAAGAGTTAGAAGAAATGACACCTATCCTTCAGGAATGCAATACTATACAGCTCTTTGGTCTAGTCAGATTGCAAACTCTGTGAAGGCAGGCATGAAATGAGATTCATCTTTGCACTCCTGGTACCGGGAAGACAAATGGACCTTAAATAGCTGCTGGAAAAACAAACGCGCGCCTTCTGTTATTTTTCCAAAGCAATGCTATTTGTAGTAAATGGCATAGATTTACGAGACAGCTGGTTAGGAAATGAGTGTACTATTTGGAATTGAAAAGACAGCATACCTTGGAATCAAATCCTTTAAATTCCACTTCACGGTACTCAAAACAACAATCCTCAAACTCTTCCTCTGCTAGAGTTCTGTGGGGACAAGATCCCAAGGAAAATCCATATCACTCGCCCATACTGCTGTTGCAAAGTAAAAATGTCCATCAATCAACTTCAAGTGGGAGATACTCTACCTTTTTAGACCAATAGAGAGGCAAGATAACGGATGAAGCATGGGATCAGGGTGGTGAAGATAGTAATGTTAGAGGCTCTTGAGGACAAAGAGAAGACAAAAATGAAACAGAATATAAAGCATAACCACCTTTATCAAAGCTCTCTATGATGCTTACCCATGCCTCCCCCCAGCTCCTCCTCCCACTGAAGCCACAGGATAGGCATGGTTCCTTGTCTCACTCAAGAATTTTTTGTCTTCTTGAAGCTTGTTACTGTGGTGGCTTTCTGAGTTGCAAGTGTCAGCTGACAAGTATACAAAAAAATGTCATTATAAATCATCAGTCCTTCTTCCTGTTGTGGCACTCATACTCTGACACTGCTATGTAATCATGCATATATTCATTCACTTTCTGAATAAACATAAATGAAAGCCTACTGTGTGCCCAGTTTCAAGTGCTCGGGGTTCAGAAGCAAACAAGAACAAAGCCCTTGTCACCAAGGAGACATTTTTCCAGTGGAATTAGACAATAAATATATAAATATATAATATAATGTCAGTTGACAATAAGTACTATGAAGGAATATAGCAAGGTATGGGAATAGAGAGTGATGGAGGTTTGTATGTGGATGTGCCTGCCACTTTAGAGAAGGTGGATGGGTAAGCAGCCGCTAAGATGGTGCCAAGGATCCCCACCTCCTAGTATTCAGACCCTCATGTACTCCCCTCCTCTTAAGTGTGGGCTGGACTTACCGATTCATGTCTAACCAACAGAATAGAGCAGAGGCAATGGGATGCCACTTCTGAAAGCAGGGCATAAAAAGACTGGCTTCTGTCTTGGGTTCTAACTCTGTCTTCCTGGCTCTGGCGGGAAGCCAGCTGCCACAGCATGAAGCAGCCCCCTATGAGTGAGCTTGTGGGTAAATCCTCTCCCATGCAATCCTCAAGACTGCAGCCTGGATGACATCTTGACTACAGCCTTGTCAGAGACCCTGAGTCAAAATCACCCAGCTAAGCTCCACCCAGATTCTTGACCCACAGAAACTGAGACGTATTTGTTGCTTTCAGCCACTAAGTTTTGGGATAATCTGTTATGCAGCAATGGACTAATACCCAGTCAAGGATGGTCTCTCTGAGCAAACGACTTTGGAAACAGACAGGCCATGTGAAGATTTAGGGGAAGAGAGGTTCGGGAAGTAAAGGGCAGGTGCCAAGGCCCTGAAATGGCAATGTTAGGCTTATATGAATAAAAGAAGTGAGAAGGCCAGTGTGGCAGTCACGGGTGATGCTTTGGGAAGAGAGCAGGGTGGGGCAGGTGGGGGAGGCAGGCAGCTCATGCAAGCCAGCCAGGAGGGCTCCTATGGATAACACAACACAATCTGTACTGTGAAGACCATTAGTTTAACTGGCTTAAACAACAACCATATATATCAATAGCAATAGCTAATGTTTGAGTATTTAAGTGTACTAGAAGTTGTGCTAAGTGCTTTATTTCATTTATTTGTCACAATAGCCCTATGAAGTAGATGTTATTATTAGCCTAATTTTATAGGTAAGGAAACTGAGGCTCAGAAAGGTTAAGTCACTTGCCCACATTCATAAGATAGGAAGCGTGGAGCCAACAGGCCCTCTGACTTCAGAGTTCCTACCCTTCGCCTCTACACAATACTGCCTTGAGAGGTCGGCAGAGAAAAAGAAAGTCTCTCCCACCCATGAAAAAAACAACAACAAAAATTGTAACCCCAAGCTGTTGTTTAAGACAACTAGTTCAGTCTCTGCATGATTAGATGCTCCAGGCTGTTGGATTTTCTCTTGGAGTCCTTTTAATAGAATTGGTGGAGCATTATTCATAATTTTTTTGAGGTTTGACTTAAGTCAGGAAGGTAAAACTCAGAAAAGCACCAAGGTAGCTTTTCTTTTTGAGATATGCTAAGTGCCTTGCGTAATGAACAGGGAATATACGGAGAAACAGTACTAGATAAAAAAAAATCAGGCTGGGCACAGTGACTATCCCAGCACTTTGGGAGGCCAAGGCAGGCAGATCACGAGGTCAGGAGTTTGAGACCAGCCTGTCCAATATGGTGAAACCCCGTCTCTACTTAAAAATACAAAAATTGGCTGAGTGTGGTGGTGGGTGCCTGTAGTCCCAGCTACTCGGGAGGCTGAGGCAAGAGAATCTCTTGAACCTGGGAGGCGGAGGTTGCAGTGAGCTGAGATCGCACCACTGCACTCCAGCCTGGCCAACAGAGTGAGACTCCATCTCAAGAAATAAATAAATATAGTCTTTTTAATGCAGTTTTTACCACTAACTGACCTAGATTGAGCCCTGGCTTCCTACCAATAGTCCAGATACCTGGCACCAAGCCAGGTATCCATCTGTTATAGAACTTGTTTTGCTTTCTGCTTAACCTTTATCTTAAGGCTTAAGGAAGATTATGAATGTTCCATCAGAATCTTAATTTCTTTTTTCAAAGAGGAGAAACACAATTTGTCTGTGATTTTTTTTTATATCCTATTAATGAGAATGCTATTTTAAAGTATTTTTCTTAAAAGCTATGGCTTTAACAGACTGATAACCTTCCATACAGGGGTCCTCAAATCATATTATAGACGGAAGAAGACAAAAAAACAACACAGGCTACTACGGTTTTTTGTTTCCAAGTTTTCACCTTGAAGGAATATAAACCAACCCAGCTTGCTCAACATCAATGATATTACAATAATAACACTAATACCTAACATTGATTGAGCGCATGCTTTACGGTTCAGGTACCGTCCCGAGCACTTTGAATATTATCTAAATTAACAGTTGTAACAGCCCTATATTGGTATTCTTGTTATCCCAATTTACAGAAGAAGAAATTCAGGCACAAAGAGATCAAACAGTATGTCCAAGGTCTCATGGTTAACGTCTACAGCCAGGATCAAAACCCAGGCATTGTGAGTCCAACAGCTCTTAACTCCAATGTTATATTGCCTCAGTTTGCTATGCCTATTTTTACTGAAAAGATATTCAGGATTCCACACACATCAACTTCTATTCCTAAAGAAGGTCTATTTTGGCTGAGCACAGTGGCTCATGCCTATAATCCTAGCACTTTGGGAGGCTGAGGTGGGAGGATCACTTGAGTCTAGGAGTTTGAGACCAGCCTGGGCAACACAGTGAGACTGTTTCCACAAAAAAATAAAATAAAATCAGTGAGGCATGGTGGCACACGCCTGTAGTCTCAGCTACTCAGGAGGCTGAGGTAGGAGGACTGCTTGAGCCTGGAAGGTCAGGGTTGCAGCGAGTTGAGATTGCACCACTGCATTCCAGTCTGGGTAACAGTGCAACTGTCTCAAAAAAAGAAAAAAAAAGTGTACTTTTCTTAAAAAAAAAAAAAAAAAATTCAATTAAAATAAGCCCTGCAATATACATACATATATCAGCCAACCAAAAACACCTCCAACATCCTACATATCCTCCTTCCCACAGAGTAGTTCCATATCCTTTACTGTAATTGTTAGGTAAATACATATACAGATTAAAGACAGATGATATAAATTTAGGCACTAATAAAAGTTACAAACACATACAAGGCTGAAATACACAATTTATTCCTCTAGAAAGGTTCATAATTTTGCTTTCATTGCTAAATAATCTAAGCTCAGGTTTTTAAAAAAATTCTGGGCTCATTCTCTTTTATCCTTGGACTCTCTCTTCCTGTATTTCTCTGCTCAAATGTCACCTCCTCAGAAAGGCCTTCCTTAACTACTTAATCTCAGTGTCTTCTCCTTCTCCAGTGTCATCATTATTTTACTACCTGAAATTAAATTTGTTTGCATGTTTCTTTATTGTCCGACTCTGCCATCAGAAAAAAAAAAAACTGCATGTGGGTCAACTTGTTCACTGCCATATCCTGGCCCCTAAACTGTGCCTCCATGTAGTATGTGCTCAATATTTATGGAACGAATTAATGAAAACATTCTCTGTAAAGCAAGCAACTTGGTGAGTGCAGACCACAAGAACCAGGCTGTTCACTGCCCTGATCTCCTCCCCTCAACTCTCAATTTTCACATTGGTAGCCCTGGATTCATATCCTTGTAAAAGACATGAATTCTTCTGATCTGGGTTGGGGAAGGAGGTAAGGGTGGTTGCACCCACTAACTCCTATTAGTAAGGACAGGTTGGGGAGAAGAAAGGATAAATCCTGCCTTACCGGTTTTTGGTTGTGAGGGAATGGTAGGATAAACAAAGGGGTAAATGAACCTGGATATGGGGCCTTTGGGGTCATCTACAACTCTTCTCTTACCCCTCTATAGAATCTGTCTCTAAGTTACTTTTTTTGTTTAAGCATTTTTGTTTTGTATCCATCCTTTTATCTCCTGTCCTACAAGTATGCCATCCTTACATTATACCTGAACTACAACAAATGTCCCCAGCTCACTGCTGTCTTCCAGTTTCCTTCCACTTACCCATTCTGCACATGGGCATGGGACAAAAAACAAAAAATTAAAACTTTATGGCAGTTCTAGCTCAAGAATCTTTACCAGCTCTCTTACACTGAGAAAAAGAAAACCATTTATTCCTGTTATTAATATTTTATAAGCCACCAATTCTTTTGCCATCTTCACTGGCTGACAGAATGGGTGCTCATGAAAGAATCGAAGTTTCAGTAGTGCCCTTCACCCATCCCATTCTGAATTCATCACATAATACTCTACACTGCACATTCGGGCACTTCATTGTCAATACAATTGGTTTCTCTTTTTCATGTATACAGCTCTCGTCTGTCTTCTCCAAAACCACAGAAGGATTTTCAGGACAGAATCATAGTCTCTTATTTCCACCATTTCTCAGGACTGTGCTACTATTAGGTACATACTTACTGTATAGTTAAATAACTAGAGATCTAATAATCCAAGTTTGAGAAGAATTTCATAGTGAGAAAAAAATAAACAAACAAACAAAAATAAAACAGACACACAGTAACTGTACCAGGATAGTTTATAAAGCAGCAAAATAAAATAGCAACATTAAGAATTTGAGCAAAAAGAGGCTGGGTTTGGGGGTCTTAGTAAGTACTTGAAAGCAGATGGGTAAACTTCCAAGAGCCCAGTTTAAAGGTTGTTACAAAGAATGACTCTAAATAACGCTAACCAAAAAGATGACGTTTGTCTAGTGATCTGGAGACCATCTAAAATCTGAATAATATGTTGAAGGGCAACTAAAAGAAGGCTGGTGGGCGGTAGGCCATGGAACTTGATATGCTTTCCTGTCTCTTGAGACGCAAGATACTCTTTGGGTCAGTACTGAAGAGACCACTTTGTATGTAGACACCTTTCCATCTCTAGAGATTCTGTGTGAACCTGTGCATTATGCCAACTAATTAGAGTACTTAGATGTTACAGCTATATGCAATTTATACATAATTAGCTTGTAAAGTACTTTGAAAATAGAAAGTGCCAGCAAGTACTCAGAATTACTATATATTAAAAGCTTTTGGTATATAATATTATTTAATAATTGGCTTTTTAAAAGTCATAGTACTTTACAGCTGAAGAGAACTTCTGATCTTGATCACTGGCATGAGTTTATTTAGAATGAAATGTTATTGGAGTGCAAATCAGATGCGGATTAACTTTTCACAGTACGTATGAGTATGATTCACATTCGTCTCCCTGGTCCTTTTTGGACCAACTCAGCTTTCCCTCAGGTCCCTACAGACTTTATGCAGATTCCTTTCACATATACAAGACTCTTGGTTAACCTGCCTACCCTGTTCTCAGTTTCTTCCCTTCACCCAACTGCCTTCTGCAGGTGTTTTGTACGAACCTGTGAGTTTATGGCCACCCTAAAGAGATTCAAGACAGAATGCTACATGATCAGTCTAAATCCTTTTAGGTGCAATGAAGTCGTGATGTGGTGAGCGGTCGCCTCTGGGTGTGTTTCCCACTGTACTTCATCTGCTATCATCAGTCTGTACCTTGCTGTCCACTAATTAAACTTTGTTTTCATCTCCTGACAGGCCTTGGTTCAGAGGAATTAAACTCCATGTAAGTAATTCTGTTTACTATTCCCACAGGCAAAGTTTTGGGAGAGGAAAGAAGTTTTTAATCCTTTTCCACATCCTTTTTAAGCTTCCTTTTATGTTCAAAGGCTAATGCCCTTAAACATTGACTTTCCAGAATTTCTTACTATCACCATAAAAGAATATTCTGTATCCTTGCCCTATGACATCCCTGCTCCCGCCTAAACTCACCTCTTCCAATGTTTTCATGTGATTCTTTTATTGGAAAACCAAACTAAGCCATTCCTCTGTATGAGTGGTAATGTTTACTCCTCTTAGGCAGTCAACTGATGCTGCTACTGCCTAGTGACCTCCATGTTAACTTCAGGTGACATTTTTCTATTCCCTATTTGAAACCCTTGGCTTCCACACCCGACTTTTGCACTTTCCTACCATCACATTGACCCAAACTTACAAATACTCTTATCTTTAAAACTCTTCTTTGACCCAAACTTTAAATACTGAAGTTGCCTAGGGCTTGGTTCTGGGCCCACTTCTTTGTCACCCTCTATTTTTTTTTTTTTTTAATCAATTTATGTCATCTTTATGGCAAGGACTCACAAAATTTGTCTCCAGCTTAGATCTCTTCCACGATCTCCTACTCACATAGCCACTGCTTACAATGTTCAAAAATGAAACTTTTGATTCCTATCATCTTTTCCACCTCCCAATCTATTTTCCATTTTAAGCTTTTCAATTTCAGTAATCGGCCCTAAAGCTAGGCAGCAGTCATCTTTGATTCTTCATCTTCCACATTCAATTCCTGAGGTGTACCAATTCTGTGCCAATTAAATTCTAAAATATACCTCAAACCTACCTTCTCTTCTCCATCATTAGCTTCTACCCTTCTAGGCCACTTCAACTCTTTATAGTGTCTCTCTCTGCTACTACTCCAGCCTCCCTATAATTCATCTCCCCCCACACTGTAATCAAAGTAATGAAGACACCATTCCCACTGTGCTTAAAATCCAAAATCTCTACTACCCCGTCTCTTCCTCCCATGGACCCCAGAGGGACAGGCCCTTCTCCTTGTCTACTGTGCTACAAAAACATGCAAATCTTCTTTCAGTATCTTCAGTTCCTCACGCCACCAGTTTTCTGCTTCAGGACTTTTGCACATGCTATACCCCCAGAATGCATTTTCTCTTTTTACACAGCCAGCTCTCTCCCTTCCTGTAATCTCTAGAACACCTTTCCTAACTTCCATGCCTAAAGCAGATTCTTTTCTCATGTTTTCTATCTTGACCCTACATTTGCTGCTTTCACAGAATTACAAGTTTTTAATTTTATATATATTTTTTGAGACAGGGTCTCACTCTGTCACCCAGGATGGAATGCAGTGGTGTGGTCATGGCTCATTGCAGCCTCAACCTCCTGGGTTCAAGATATCCTCTTGCCTCAGCTTCCCAAGTAGCTGGGACTACAGGCATGTGTCACCATGCCGGGATAGCTTTTAAATTTTTTTGTAGAGACAAGGACTCCCTATGTTGCCCAGGCTTGTCTCCTGGGCTCAAGCGATCCTCCCACCTTGGCTTCCCAGGTGTGAGCCCTATGGCGAGCCTTACAATGTTTTTTTTGTTTTGTTTTGTTTTGTTTTGTTTTGTTTTTAAGGGGCTCTTATTATAACACATGCTTTATGAGAACAGGACTTACTCTGTCTCATCCACTATCCCTATATATCTATCCCCAAGGCCTGGAACATACTAGTGCTCAAAAATATGGAAATATCTTTAAAGAAGTTGACTGAGTATAGGAAATGCAGGCTCTACAGCAGGCTAGTGTAAGAGGTCAGGTTTGAGTGACTGAAAAGCTGCATGCCATAACTACTTACATGAATTCAGAGTTCCAGGTACCAGAATCATGTTGACCTGCAAGTTGGTATAGTGGGTAAATAAGCACTACCAACAGCATAGTAAATACCAAGGCCAGGAAACACAGGGTGTAATGAAAGCACAAAGAAGTACCCAAACTAGGCTGGGGGGCCTGACACATAATAAGCTTTGACTTAGTATGGCAGGAGTAAGACTGGCCCAGGAAGTGGGGATAGCATAAACAAGGTCCCGAAGCACAGAGCACTGGTGGATGGGATATGTGTTTTCCAAAACAGTCATTTCCCCTACATGGAATTTTCCTTCTCCTTGGCTTTACCTTCTCTCAAATAGGGCTTCTTCTACATTACCCTAGGCTATACCTACCTAAGGACTGAAAATGTTATCTGGTCATCCCAATTTTCTCCTTCTGTAACATAATCAAAACATCTTACCTTACTTAGATCATGACTAAGTATCAATATCCCGAAATTCAAGCAGTAAACTGGTATATTTCCTGTAAATGCTCAAAGATGGAGCCTTACTCCTTAAAACTCTCATGTAAAACCAGAATTCTCACACTTCTTTCAAATTATTCCCACCCTTGCCCAGTGTACCAACCACAGCAAATGATGCAATTCTTTAAAAGCCAAAAAGTTTAGCAAGAAGTCAAGTCCCCAACCCAATTTTCTTTCCTTCTTTTTTTAAACTAACAACAGTCTAACTGGGGTAATGGTTTTTGTCTCTTCCCTTACTCCCACCACCCCAACTATGGACATGGATACATACTCCTTTTAATTCCCATGATCACAGTTCTTGTCTAGGTCTCTGCTATGCTCAGTTTCCTCATTTTCAATGCTGGCTTAATTAAAAAAAAAAAAAAGTCATCCTCAAGGACCATTTGGTTGCATGGAACAGAAACCAGTCAAACTAGTTTAAATAAAAGAGGGAATTTATTAGAATAATACAGAGGTTTTTGCAGAGGTTCCAACAGCTGCGAGGGGTCAACAGCTAGAATCACGCCTTTCTGAAGGACAGAGTATGCTGTAACCACAAACTTCTAATTCTGGGTTCTGCGCCATCAGGAAGAGAATATCCTAGAGGACAGTTCTCCTTGTATACTGCATAAGGGACTAGAATGTGGATTCATTTCTGCTTGCTTTTTGATCCTTATAGTCCTTTATGCTGGCCTCAAACTTGTCAAGCACATGTTGGCAGACACTCATGAGCTCATTCAGGCCTCTCTGAAATGGCTCAACAGCTGGAAGGGTACCTCGAGTCTGAATACGTAAATTAATTTTGCTCTCTGAAGGATGGGTCGTAGTGTAACCACAAAATTCCACTTCCGGGTTCTTCATGATCATGTAACGTAGAGAATTTCCTAGGGTATGGTCTTCCTCGTGCAATACAAATGTCACACAGTGTCTATCTGTTCCAGCTGCCTGGACCATTTCCAGGGCTGTCTTCCTCTCGCCTTCAGCCATTGAGGTCTTCAATCCAGATATTTTTCTACACACATATTTTTTATAAAAATGAGATCATACTGAATATTGTTTTGTAACTAGCTTTCTTTCATTTACTATATCACATTGCAACGCATTATTATTAATCTACTCCAGCTACATAGAATTATTCGCCTCTCATTTTCCTGCCTCCACAAACTCTATGAATAATTTACTGCCTCCAGTTTTTCCCTGCTCCATTTGACCATCCACACTGGCCACAAGGGGAGTTTTCTTAGAAAAACACAAACTTAAGTGTTTGCAAAAATATTCTTTGGTAGAGTCACAAGCGAGGGATAGGATTAGAATAGGATTGGTCCTGCTAGAGGATGAAAAGGGGGTTGAAAGGCATAAAAATCCCGATTGCTCTAGTATAAAAATAGAGGATACAGATGATCAATGTGCAGGCCCAACTACGGCTTCCATTTTGCAAGAGAAGGAAACTAGGAGAATGGAAGGTCCAGGAGTCAAGCGGGAGGGAGAAAAAGAGCTCAGTGCACAGATGAGTGGCTTTAGGAGCAGACTGTACATAGAAGGAACGTGAGCCGTAGTTACAGGGACAGAGGCACCAGTACCGTCCTCAGGGAGCAGAGGCCTGGGCCGTGATTTTACACGCTGCTGTTCTAACGGGGATGGGCAGTTCGGATACTTAAGTCTGATCTCCCAACTTGTCTTCCCTCCTTAATAGCTAGCGCACCTCTCAGTCTCTCAATTGAAACATTCATATCTCCTCCCCACCACTCTCTCCATGATTCTTCTCTACGCCCCGAGTCAGGCCCCGACTGCCAGGCCGGGCAGCGTGCCCCTCGGCCACCCGCTCCCCTTGGGCGCGGCCCGCTCCGCCCGCCTCCTCCTCGGCCGTTACCTCTCCAGCTCCTGGTCCTCTTCCATCGCTGGGGCTGTTTCCGGATCCTCAGGTGGTGCTGCCGGATCGGGGGTTCTGTCCCATAGCGCGAGGCGTGGAGGCGAAGCAGGAAGGAAGGACAGACCGACGGAAGGCGGGGAGGACGGAAGGAGGGAGGAGGAGCCGCAGCGGCGCGGCAGGGCCCAGCCGCGGGGCGGGGCATCAGGCTCCGCCCCCAGGCCCCGCCCCGACACGGGGTGGGCGGTGGCTCGCGGCCCGGCGGCTCACCTGAGCGACCAGGCGAGGCCACTCACGGCGGGAGGGGCAGGGGGTGGAGCCAGCGCCGCTTTACCCCGAGGCCCAGACAGGCCTGCGGGCGCGCCAGCTCAACCCTGGTACCTTTCCCCAGGTGATGGCGAAGGAGCGGGGCCTTACCTGCCGCCCCCAAATCACTTCCCTTCCCAGTGGCAAGGGCGAAAGAGGCCCGACTCCCCCCGGGGCAGTGTTGACCCAGGATGGCCCTTCCTGGGACCCCGGCCCTCCCGGGCCTTTTGTGGGACGACAGGCTTAGGCTCTAGTCGGTCAACACACCTTGACGAGGGAGGGGGTCACGTGCAAGATGAGTCACGACAGAATACGAGGGTTGAAGGCGGTATTTGTCTCACCGGGGACCTTGCAGTTGCATTCTCAACTGGGTCAAAAAAGGGCAAGAAAGAAATGTCTTTCTCTTGGGGGAGTGAGAGTTTGGGAAAAAACTGTTTCCCACCTCATCCTTTTCGTCCTAGGATTCCTTCTACCCCCCAGAGCGCGTCGTGGACTTCCTTTTCCCTTTACCCGCTGTGGCTCCTCAAACCTCCTCACCTGCGGAACCCGCCCTCACCTTTGTTCCCAGGTGCCCAGCCCCCGCCTCGGCAACCTTTCGCCACCCAGACTCGCTCTCCGCCCAGCTTCCAGCGTCCTGTCCCTGGCCGCGCTCCCTCAGGTGCGCTTCCTCTCGAATAGGCCCTTCTGCCCTAGCCGCCGGCCCCGACCCTGCCCCACTCCAGCTGTCCTGCGCAACTACGTTTCTGCTTCCCTGCGCCACCTGTTCTCCTAGACTCCCCCGACCCCGCCCCGCCATTCCTCTGAATGTTCACTCCTTCCCCAGCAGTGCCACTCCCGGCGGCGGCCCGGGGTGCGCACAGGCACCTAGCCCCCGGGGCTTCCGCAGGGGAATCAGGCGGGCGGCGGGGACAGCCCGGGGCGGGTGGGGGAGGCGGGCGGCGAGGGCGGAGTGGTCTCACTCTAACCCAGGAGTGACGGGCCCCTTCTGGCCCGCCTCCCGAGCTCTCGGATAGGTGGAGCCGCCCTCTGGTCCGCCCACCTCCCGCCCTGTGCTACCTCCGATTGGCCTGGCTGCGGGTTGGGCCGCTCGGCCTTAGCGCTGGCCCCCGGGAAGGCAGCAGGGGCGGTTGAGAAGTGAAGTCTTGGCTGGAGTTTGCTTCTTGCCAGGAAATCCGCGGTGGCGGCGGCGGCAATTCTCGGCGGAGCGGAGCCGGGCAGGCTCTCCGCTCCCTCAGCGGGCCGCGGAGAGCGGGAGCTGGTGCCGGGCAGCGGCGCCAGGAGCCCGTGCGCGGCCCGGGCAGCCGCGCTTTCCCAGTGAGTAACTTTGCCCTGCCCGCCTCGCTGCGCGCCCTCTCGCCGGCTGCGAGCAGCCGCCTCAGGTGCGGGCGTCGGCTGGGTGTGGAGGAGCGCCGCGCCCCGGGAGGCGGCCGGAGCGGCGCCGCAGCTCGCCCCGGAGCTTTGGTCGTCCGCGGCTGTCTTCGCTTGCCCGGGCTGCGGGGCTGGCGTGGACTCCGGTGTGGGGCTGGTCGGGGAGGGAGAGTCGGCGCCCGGTGCCCGCCGCCTGTAGGAGCCCTGGAGGCGGGAGGCCTCCGGCTGTTAGCATTTGCTGGTTCCGGCCACCGCGGTGCAGATCTTGGCGTCGTTTGCTTCTTAAGGGAAGGGAGAGGTGGGGTGAGTGTTTAAATTTCCTGTGTGTGTGTGTGTGGTGTCGGCAATGCGAGTGGCACTAGCTGCCTTTATCGGGTTTTGTTCCTCTGCAAAGGGATAGGGAGAGATCGTTCCCTCCGCCCTAGCCTGTTGCCTGTGAATTCTCACCTTTCTCTTTAGGCTGGAGAGGGTGGGAGATAGATTTGACATATTCCAGTGGGTAATTTAAAAATATGAATCTTGATTTGGAACCAGTTGCACACAAAGCATCGTTCAGGAAATACATCACTCGCTTTTCAAAGCTTTATGCCACGTTTTAAACAAGGACTTTTGACTCATGTAGTGTTTCTTCTAGTATTTCAATTTACGTTGAGTTTATGAACCCAGACGTTCGTTTGTGCCAGGAGCTAAAGTACACTTATGCATGAGCTTTGCTGTATACATTATCCTTTTTAAAATCACAGAAATCAGAAACAAAGTTGAGTGAAGAGCGGTGGCGGTGCAGGAGGAGGAACACTTGTGAGCTCCAGCTTATTGGAACTGCCTTTAAGAATTTCACATTCTTGCGGCCATAGTACTTGTAAATTGGCCTTCTTCCCGGGACAGATTTTGATATTTCTTTTGCATGTACTTCGATGCAGCACTGATGAAGTTGGATCTCAGTAGATCAATTTTATTTACTTTGCTAGATTTGATTCCCACCCCCACACCTCTTTAGAAAATGGACTTTGGCAGGTAAAGAAGGAAGCGGGAATCTGGTATCCTTTTTGGCTTGTCAAAGCTTTGTTGAGCCATGAATAACAAAGTTTTGGCTTTTTAAGCTTGTCCAAGTCCCACATGTGAGTTTTCCCGTGGGGTAAAAATAGGCCAAATGAGAACCAAAGTAGAATAACATTACTTTTAATTCGGGCCACTTGTGTGTTACATTCTCCATATATCTTGTTTCTCTGGTCCTCTCATCAACTTTGACATTTTTTCATTATTTATTCATTTAGCCACTGATAAAGTACCTACTGCATGCCAGCCATTGATGGCAGGGGTTAGTTCTTGCCCAGAAGTTTTCTCATTTGGAAACTGATCCATGCCTTTATCCCGCTAGTTACCCTGAAGTAATTTGAACTCAGGGAGCATTTCTGCCTGGAGACCTGTAAGAATAGGTGTCATATAGGCACCTAGTCTTCAGATTGATTTGGGATATCGTACATTGTAGGCACGTAGCACGCAGGCCACTTAAAAATAAATGCGTGTATCTTTGGGCTGTTGTATTGTGAGCTTTGCATATGGGCTTGTCTGGCTGAAGGACCCAGTGTCCAAGGTGGAAGTAGTAGTCAGGGACATGTATATTATTCATTTCAGAGCACTTGGCACCTTTTCTTGCTTACATTGGTCACTAAAATATTTACTGAATTGACTTGAACAGAAAAATGAAGGATTTTGTATACCAGATTAAGAAATTTGGACTTTATCCAGTCAGTGATACTGAGCTGCTAATTTTAAGCAGGAGAATGTCATGATAACATTCGCATTCCAGAAAGATATCTGCAGCATCTGGAGGATGGTGGGCTTCCAGATGGGTGGTATTGAGACTAAGTTGGAGGCTGTTATAATGGAGGGGTTAAGTGCTCAGGGATTCTCTATTCAGATTACCTGGGGTGGAATCAGGCTCTGTCATACACTGAAACCTCTTTGTTCCTTAGATTTTTCATCTCAGAGTTTAGGGGATAGAACTTGAAAAAACATGTATATTACTTAGAATAGTGATTGCCACATAGTAAGGACTTAGTAAATGCTAGTGTGCTGGTAGTGGAAGGAGAAACGACATGGCGTTTAACACGTATGACTAGGAGGCTGGACCAGGTAAGTGACTAGATAGGCTTAAGGAGGGGAAGGATGAATCCTGGGTTGTTTGATTTCAGGCATTGATTGCCATGTACTGGGTAAGCTGGCTGTGGAATTAAAACGGGTCAACTTCTAATTCTATTACTTACCCTTAGAATTACTATCCTGACAGAACTTTGATTTCCTAATATTTGGGAAATGATTGTCATACCTGTTCAGTAGGGTTTGAGGAATTACGCATGTAATGCCTTTGGCAGGGTACCTAGCACATTCCAAGTGCTCAGTAAATATTAGTTGTTCCTTTAGATGATGACATTAATGAGCTAGTGAAATGTTGGAGGATATGAGAAGAAGCAGTTAAAAACAATTGATGGTAGAGGTGTGGAAGGGGAGATAAGTTCAGTTTTGGACCAATCTAAGGAGGTGCTAAATGGATGGTTGAGAGATCCATGATGCGGTTGTTGGATAGTTGTGTCTCACAGGAGCTAGGAAAGAAGAGAAAAGAAAAAAAAAAGAGTTCACAGAAAGCCTTTATGGGTGTGGTAGGCTTTATGGGAGATTTAGAGGAAGGGGAGGATGAAGGGGTTCACAGTGGAGCAATGTCAGAAGTGTTGACATTGAATATTAGGCATTTCTGCCCTTAAAATACATTTTGGCCACCATCAAAGAAAGAAGGACTCCAGGCTCTTGTAATCTGGTTGGCTCTTCGGCCTTCTCCCCCTCTTCTTTCTTTCCTTTCTGATTGCCACCCCAAAATTCAAATATCTTTAAATTGTATTATGAAGAACTATTTAACTTCCCCTCCTGCTTACAGGGCCATAGTTCACAGGCCCACCTTCGTCTATCCAAATGCTTATAGGTTTTTAAAAAAGAATCACAGGTCTCATTTCATAGGTTCTCCTCTGTCTAGGAAGCAGTGTTGATTGAAAAAGTTATATATATGTATCGTGCATGTAGAATTTGAAGACTGGGGCAGGCCTACCTAAATTGAGCCTGTTGGAGGGCCTGAGAGTTTTACAAAACACATCCCTTTTAGCTTTCCTGGCATGTGTTTTTTTTCCTCAGAAAATACAAAGCAGTAGGAAAATCTGTGGTAAGTTACTTTGTTTGGTTGGATTCGGAAAAGGTGGCTATTTTGTGTATTAGCCTTCTGAGAAGTTATTAAGAGGAATTTTTTGACCAGCCGCAGTGGCTCACACTTGTAATTCTAGCACTTTGGGAGGTCGAGGCGGGCGGATCACGAGGTCAGGAGTTCGAGACCAGCCTGGCCAATACAGTGAAACCCTGTCTCTACTAAAAATACAAAAATTAGCTGGGCGTGGTGGCAGGTGCCTGTAATCCCAGCTAGTCAGGGGCCTGAGGTGGGAGAAATCGCTTGAACCCAGGAGGTGGAGATTGCAGTAAGCCGAGATTGTGCCACTGTGCTCCAGCCTGGGTGACAGAGCTAGACTGTGTCTCAAAAAAAAAACAACAAAGGAATTTTTTAACAAGTAAGTGCTTATAACTTACAATAATAAAATGTTCTGTAGTTGGTATGCTTTTAAAGAAGCAGGTGTTACAGGTTCTATCCTTTAGAATGTATGCTTCCTAGAGCTGGGATCCTATCTATTTTGCTAACGGCAGAATCCCTAAGTACTTAAGCAAATATTAATGTATTGTAAACCAAAAATAAAATTCTAAGCTCCCCCTTCTTCCCAGCCATATGAATGGACTTCCTCCTCAGCCAGGGGTCTTTTAAAATTTAACCTGAGAGACAGTTTCAGGCCACAATTGGGAAGTGGGGGTCGGACATGACCTGTTATGCCTCTCTGACGTTAACATTAACATAGACTTTAAGTCCGGTAAGAAACATTTTACTACAGCCTATTGAAGCCTACTACCTGAAGGCTTCCTCTGAAAGTAAGAACTTGAGTCTCCACAATCCTTTGTCTTAACCCAGACATTCCTTTCTGTTGATCCCAGGGCTTTAGACAAACTCAACCAACTGGCAACCAGAAAATAATTTAAATTTACCTGTGGCTTGGAATGCCACTCCCCCCAACTCCCCCCACCCCACCCGCACGCCCTGCAATTGTCCCACCTTTCTGGACCGAACCAATGTATTTCTTAAAATTTTTTGATTGATGTCTCACGCCTCCCTAAAATGTGTAAAACCAAGCTGCACCCCCACCACCTTGGGCACGTGTTCTCAGGACCTCCTGAGATCTGTGTCATGGGCCATGGTCACTCATATTTGGCTCAGAATAAATCTCTTCAAATATGTTGCAGAGTTTGACTCTTTTTGTTGACAGCATGTGTTAATGAACAAATTGGATCCAAATTGGCTTTGATCTGGCTTGGCTCACAGACTTCTCCAAATCTTTGAAATAGTCATTGGTCAGAGGAAAAGGGAAAGAGAACTGATCCAGTGAGGAAGCTTGAAGTGTTTCATGTTCTTATAGGAAGATACAGGAACTGTAACATTGATGGCTTATGATTAAACTATTTTATAGAGATATAGCTTTGTTCAGAGGTAAACTGACAATAGCCACGTCATAAATTTGTCCTCTATTGGTTATTTGTAAAACACCAGGGCAGAGCCTCTGAAGTCTTGATAAAGATAGCTGGAAAGATAGGAACAGAAGTGTTGTGAAGGATGGGATGCAAGCATAGCTTATATGTTTAATCTTTCCAGCCTGGAGATTGAGGAATGATAAATTTGACAGTCACTTTACCTCAGTGGAGAAATTATGCAGGGAAAAATTATTTTTTCTTAAAAAATTAGGCTGAGCAGGAGAAATGAGGAATAGAAAATAGGCAATAGACAAGTAACATACTATAAAACAATTCTTGTGTGTCCACTTTAAAAGCATACCACCTTCATATGTAAAACAAGTGAGGGTTTACTTTTTTTTTCTTAAAAAGTAATCTTAGAATTATTTTAAATAACAGATTGCTCTAAAGTATGTAATAGGGGCCAGTGTAAAAAGTGTTGATAGCCAAGTTTCGAGGGCCTATGTCTTATGTAAAATAAGATGTGTTTGGCTATAGTAAAGCTTCTGTGATGTTGTAAAATATATGTTTGGTCTTTATCGCTGTTTCCTGGCATACAACTCTCAAATTCCTTGGAATCTGCAAAGTGCTAAGTGTCTTTGTATGCTGATGAGTTGACTGAACGGCTGGCAGCGCCTAGGTAGCTTTAAGATGGGCCCTGGTCACTGGAAAGATGGAGTGGAGGGTTAGAACTGTCAGCCCTACCGCCAACCTCCAGGGAGGGCAGAGGAGCTGAAGGGGAAGCTGATCACCAATGGCCAATGATTTTCACCAACCATAGCTATGTTATGAAGTCTTCATAAAAGGCCCAAGAGGACAGGGTTCAGAGAGCTTCTGGATAGCTGATCACACGAAGGTTCCCGGAGGGTAACACGCCCCTGGAGGGCATGAATGTTCCGCACCCCTTCCCAAACCTAAGCCCTGCGTATCTCATCTGTATCCTTTGTAATATCTTTTATAATAAACTGGTAACCTAAGTAAGTGTATCCTTGAGTTCTGTGAACTGCTCTAGCAAGTTAATTAAACCCAAAGAGGGGTTATGAGAACCCCAAATTGAGGCCAGTCAGAATTTCCTGAGGCCTGCACTTGCGACTGGTGTCTGGTGGAGAGGGGAGCAGTCTTGGAAACTGAGCCCTCAGCTTTGGGATCTGAGGCTATCTCCAGGTAGATAGCGTCAGAACTGAATTGAATTAGAGGACACCCCGCTGGTGTCCACTGCTTTGTGTATCAGGTGTGGGGGTAAACCCACATTTGGACATAGAAGTATTCTGTATTGATGACTATTGTGTTGAATAAGGGAACAGAAAAACACTTTTGAGTGTGTTTTTATTTCCTCTCAGTTTCCAAGGCTCTGTTTGGCTATTAGTTTGTTTTACAGATAAAAAGTAAAGTAAGTCTGGAAAATATTTATACCTGCCACCCCCTTCCCCATTGGGATTTCGGCTGTTAATCTTAAAGACTTAATTGTTTGTGAGAACTCTTATCATTTAGACCAATAAATAATTACTGAACACATAACTTGGAGACCTTTACTTAAATCTTATTTCAGTATTGTGGCTTTTTCTTCTGTAGCTGCCCAGTGGGCTCTTCCTGCCTACTGCCCGGATAGAGCCAGTTTATCAAGGCGGGGGCATTGCAATAGAGAAAGAGTTTTTGCACACATAGATCTTGCTAAACAGAAGACTGAAATTTTATTATTACCCAAATCAGCCTACCTGAGCATTTGGGGGCTATTTTCAAAGGTAGTTTGGGGGAAGGGGTGGGGTGGCTAGTCAGTGGGTGCTTGCTGCTGATTGGTTGGGGGCACAATCATAGCAGTGTGGGGAAATGGTCCTTTTATGCTCTGAGTGGCTTCTGGGTGAGGCCACTGGAGTGGTCAGTGGGTCCAACCAAAAAACCTGAACAGATATCTCAAAAGGCCAATCTTAGGTTCTCCAGTAGTGACATCTGTGGAGTAATTGGGAACATTGCATATCCTGTGACCTCTGGAATAGTGGCTGGCAATTGTTTATGTCTACACCTTAGCTGAATTCAGGTTCCTCAGTTGCCTAGTTTGGTGGTCCCTCATTAGCTTTACAAAGGCGGTTGAATTTTGGGGACGGGCTGTTACCATTTAAACTATAAACTAAATGTCTCCCAAAATTAGCTTGGTTTTAGGCCAGGAATAATTAAGGGCAGCTTTAAAGCTAAAAGCAAGAGGAGAATTGGCTAAGATCTCCCCACTGCTGTAATTTTTTCACTGATGTAATTTTTGCAAAGGCAGTTTTACTTCTATGTGATTTTTAACATTTGAACTTTGACTTTCAGTTGAGTTGTATTTAACAAGTATCTAAGAAGTGCTGGGCTTGGATGGCACATAAAAGATTGTCTCTGCCCTTGTAGAATTTAAATTCTTAAAAGACATTTTCATTCGAGGAGTTAATCATTTGTAGCTGGGTAACCTTTGCTTCCACTGTTTTTTTTTTTTTTTTTTTTTGAGACGGAGTCTTGTGCTCTGTCACCCAGGCTGGAGTACAGTGGCGCAATCTCGGCTCACGGCAGCCTCCACCTCCCAGGTTCAAGCGATTCTCCTGCCTCAGCCTCCCGAGTAGCTGGGATTATAAGCACCTGCCACCACACCCGGATAATTTTTATATTTTTAGTAGAGATGGTGTTTCATCGTGTTGGCCTGGTGTCGAACTCTTTACCTCAGGTGATTTGCCCATCTCGGCCTCCCAGAGTGCTGGAATTACAGCATGAGCCACCACACCCAGCCTGCTTCCACTGCATCTTAACATTCATTTGGCACCTTGTCATTTCCCTAGATTTTCCATGTTAGAAAGCTTAAACTTACATATCCTGTCGTTGGACCTCAGTCTCTTCTCCTGTCTTTCCAGCTCTCTCAGTACCCACACTTTCTATTAGAGTGCCCCCTCTCCCTCACAGCAACAGTGTGCCAGTCCTTCTGTTCCACCTTACCCTCCCCTTCCTGCTGCAGGGACACCTTTTGGCTTTGCAGAGCATCTCTATCCAGTTAGGAAGCCCATGGTTAAACACCTGGAATATGCTTCCCACTGGCACCTTTGCCTCCCTTGAACTTGTCTTTTGTGCTGTACCTGCCAGATAACGCCCCTGTTCAGATTAACTCTGCTTCTGTCTCCACATTGCTTTGGTATCACCAATTAAATGGCTGGTCCTCAATGCAGGGAAATGTCCCTCAACCCCCTGCCGCCATACCCCTCAGTCAATTTGTAAATGTTTAGTCCCTACTGAGTGCTCTGACACTGAGCTAAGAATGCTGTGGTATCCTCATGGAGTTTACAGTCTAGAGGCAATTCAAGATAATATTCTGGATATATTGGGTTAAATAAAATATTAAAAATAATTCAACCAGGCATGGTGACTCACTTTGGGAGGCCAAGGCAACAGAATCGCTCAAGCCTAGGATTTTGAGCCTAGCCTGGGCAACATGGCGAAACCTGTCTCTACAAAAAATTAGCCAGGTGTGGTGGCATGTGCCTGTGACCCCAGCTACTGGGGAGGCTAAGGTGGGAGGATCACCTGAGCCCAGGAGGTTGAGGCTGCAGTGAGCTGTGATTGTGCCACTGTACTCCAGCCTGGGCAACAAGAGTGAGGCCCTGTCTCAAAAATAATAATTCATTCACTTGTTTCTTTTTATTTTTTAAACATAGCTACTGGCACATTTGAAATGACACTTGTGGCTCACGTGATCTTTCTGTTGGATGGTGCTGGCATAGGGTGTTGTCTGGGTTATGAGAAGGGAAACTGCCATAGTCTCTGCAGAGTGGGGTATCACTGAAGACTTCCCGAGGAAGTTGTCCTTAAACAGATATCTGGCTGAGTAGGTATTACACAGGTAAACCCTCAGAGGAGGCAGTCAGCGATGGACAGCACTTTGAGGGAGGGGAGGAGGTAGATGAGAGAGAGCTGGGACCGTGGCAGGGACTGAGGCCATGGCCTGATCATACAGGTCTTGTTAACCCCAATGAGGGTTTTGTTCTTCATCGCTCATGATTTATTCCGAAATCTCATCATTACCAACCCTTTTATCCAACTCCACCTCTTCTATATAGTCTGCAGATAGTCTGGTTATTTCATGGAGGAAATGAGATGATCTGTGATTTCTCTAGAATTTTTCTGTCTCTCCCTTTCCACATGTTACCTACTTAAGTCTCAGATCTGTTTTTCCACATGTGCCTGTTATCTCTTCAAGTCTCCTTCAGGAGTGGCTTCATCAGTTAGCTCCCTTCTTTTCTATGTTTAATCTCTTTCTCCCTGCTTTCTTTTTTACACCAGCCTATAAATGTGCTCCAATCTTTAACCTTATAAAACAAACACAGTCCCATTGACCCCACATTCCCCTCTAATTATTGTTCTTAAAGCATAACATTTTTAAAATTCAATATTTTAAAGCAGTATGTTCAAAATATGTCATCAATATAAAATTATTAATGTGCTTTGACATTCTTTTTTCCCATATTAAGTACTGAAATCTGGTGAAATGGTTTGCACTTAACAGTATATCTCAGTTTGGATGCTGAATTTTCAGTGGTTGAAGTAAAAGAAATTCTACCTAAATAATGAATGTTTAACAGAATAATATTTTACGTTGCTTCAGCTTTTTCTCTTTATTGTGGCAAACATAAAATTTACTATCTTAACTATTTTTAAGTGTACACTGTTAAATATATTCACATTACAGTACAACAGATCTCCAAAACTTTTTCATCTTATGAAACTGAAGCTCTGTACCCATTAAACAACTTCCCATTTCCTCCTGTCCCCAGCCCCTGGTAACCACTCTTCTACTTTCTAGAATTTGAGTACTTTAGATACCACGTATAAATGATATCATACAGTATATGTCTTTTTTTGTGTGACTTGCTTATTTCATGTAGGATGATGATCTCAGGGTTCATCCATGTTCTAGCATGTGACACAATTTCCTTGGGCATAGTGCTGCCATAAGCATGAGTGTATAAATGTCTCTTTGAGACCCTGCTTTGAATTCTTCTGGATGTATACCCAGAAGTGGGATTATTAGATTACATGGTAGTCGAACTTTTTGAGGAACCTCCTACTGTTTTTCATTGCGGTTGCACTGTTTTACAATCTCACCATCAGTGCAAAAGGATTCCAGTTTCTCTACATGCTCGATGTTCTCACCAACACTTGCTCTTTTCTAATATTAGCCTTTTTTTTTTTTTTTTTTTTTTTTTTTTTTTTTTGAGGCGGAGTCTCGCTCTGTCGCCCGGACTGGAGTGCAGTGGCCGGATCTCAGCTCACTGCAAGCTCCGCCTCCCGGGTTTACGCCATTCTCCTGCCTCAGCCTCCCGAGTAGCTGGGACTACAGGCGCCCGCCACCTCGCCCGGCTAGTTTTTTGTAGTTTTTAGTAGAGACGGGGTTTCACCGTGTTAGCCAGGATGGTCTCGATCTCCTGACCTCGTGATCCGCCCGTCTCGGCCTCCCAAAGTGCTGGGATTACAGGCTTGAGCCACCGCATGAGGTGATAACTCGTGGTTTTGATTTGCGTTTTTCTGGAATTAGTGATGTTGAACTTCTTATATGCTCGTTGGCCATTTCTGTATCATTTTTGGAGAAATGGCAGTTCACATTCTTGACCCATTTTTTTATTCTTACTATTGTTGAGATGTAGGAGTTCCTCACATATTCTGGATATTAACCCCTTATCGGATATGATTTGCAACTGTTTTCTCCTTTTCATTCTGTTGATGTGTCCTTTGATGTGCAGAAGGTTTTAATTTTAATGTAGTCCCATTTGTCTATTTTTGCCTGTGCTTTTAGTGTCGTATCCAAGAAATCCTTGCCAAATCCAGTGTCATGAAGCTTTTCCCATATGTTTTCTTCTAGGAGTTTTATAGTTTCAAGTTTTACATTTAGGTTTTTAGTCCATTTGGAGGTAATTTTGTATATGGTGTGAGATAAGGTTCCAAACAAAATATTTTGTACGTATTGCTGAGACCCTGCTTATAGCAAAGAGAGGGAAAGGTCTGAAATACATGGAGTAATTTTAAATTGGGGGGATTGATGTCAGTTATTGGGCTAGAATACAGTTCTCAGCTTCATAGTATATTCTAGTGTGAATTTCTCTGTTGTTTTTATTTCTTATAGTTGCAAGATACCAATTTGGAAACAGTTGGTAGTCTGGGTTTAGCTGAAGCTGAAATATAAAATTGGTGGGGAGGGTCGGGCGTGGTGGCTCACGACTGTAATCCCAGCACTTTGGGAGGCCGAGGTGGGCGGATCACGAGGTCAGGAGATCGAGACCATCCAGGCAAAAACGGTGAAACCCCTGTCTCTACTGAAAATACAAAAAAAATTAGCCTGGCGTGGTGGCGGGCGCCTGTAGTCCCAGCTTCTAGGGAGGCTGAGGCAGGAGAATGGCGTTAACCCGGGAGGCGGCGGAGCTTGCAGTGAGTGGAGATCACGCCACTGCACTCCAGCCTGGGCAACAGAGCGAGACTCCATTTCAAAAAAAAAAAAAAAAAAAAAATTGGTGGGGAGAGGCCAGGTATCGCGGTGCATGTTGTTGTGTCCTGTGCCTCTGCTACATTTACTGTCAAGCATTTGATCAGTAGTAGCTGTGCATGACCTTTTAAGACCACTCTGTGAAGGCTATTTAATAGATTTCAAAAGTGTCCATAGCAATTAGTTCCCACATGAAATATTTATTAATCTCATGAATTTCTCAATTTTAGGCTTTGTGCTTTTATTATAGATGAGATGTATTAATTGATACTTCAATAGACTAGTTTCAGATTTTGCTAAAAATAGACATAATTCTATTTTGGGACACTGACCTATTCTTTTTCCAGGTATATGTAGTACATTTGTTAGCACATTTGAATTTCTCTTCTATGTTTAATGGAGTATAATAACATTAAGAAACCATTCAGGATTTATTTTGAGAGTCTGGATTTTTTTCAATGGTATAGTACCTATTTTTTGAAAGGATTAAAAACTTAATGAATCCATTTTGCAGAATATAGAAGGATGGTAAAATCTTGAGTACTCTTATTAAAAACATCAGTCAACTTTCAACTAATTTATGTTGTATTAACTTTTTTCCTATAAAATTATTACCTGTAACACCGTTGCTCTGCATGATTTTAGTCTTTCTAAATGTGATAGTGACTGTATTTTCTCTTTCTACAGTTTGGGCTCACCTGAAAGTTGGTGCTGGAGGAAAGCAAACCATTATGTAGTTCTTAAGTTGTTTATTTATAATATAACATTCTTTGTCTTCAAAAAGAATCACTCTGGGCCAGGCGTGGTGGCTCATGCCTGTAATCCCTGCACTTTGGGAGGCCAAGGCGGGCAGATCACCCGAGGTCAGGAGCTCGAGACCAGCCTGGCCAACATATAATGAAACTCTATCTCTACTAGAAAATACAAAACTTAGTTGGGCCTGGTGATGCACACCTGTAGTTCCAGCTACTTGGGAAGCTGAGGCAGGAGAACTGCTTGAATCCGGAAGGCAGAGATTGCAGTGAGCCAAGATTGTGCATTCTACTCCAGCCTGGGTGACAGAGTGAGACTTCGTCTCTTAAAAAAGTAAAAAATAAAAATCACTCTTGGTTATTTGAACCTTTTGAAAAGAAAATGGTTCTGTTAATAAAAAACAGGCCAGCTGCAGTGGCTCATGCCTGTAATCCCAGAACTTTGGGAGGCTGAGGCAGGTGGATTACATGAGGCCAGGAGTTCAAGACCAGCCTGGTCAAAATGGCAAAACCCCGGTACAAAAATTAGCTGGGCGTGGTGGTACACGTCTGTAGTGCCAGCTACTCTGGAGGCTGAGACAGGAGAATCGCTTGAACCTGGGAGGCAGAGGTTGCAGTGAGCCAAGATTTTACCACTGCACTCTAGCCTGGGTGACAGAGCCAGACTTTGTCCCCCAACCAAAAAAAAAAAAAAAACTCAAACATCAGTTGACTGATGTTTAATAAAGAGTACTCAATCTTATTACACTAGGATTTATGGAAGGATATCTTTCTGGACAGTAAAGCTTAATATTCTTAAAAGTAATATTTTAAATTTAATTTAAAAATTAGCAATATCTCAATTTTAAAGAATGTTTTTCTGTTTGGTTACTCTTGGGGATTAAGCAGCACATCTGTTTGATTTACCTTATTGCATACATTATGAACTACATGAAGGTATAAGGGATACATGTGATTTTCTTTTTTAAAATCACACTGTATATTTTTTAAATTAATACATGCTTAATGTGGAAAATGCAGGAAATCATAAACTATTCATAGAGAATAAACATTACTAATTCCACTAGTTATAATTCTTTTAAAATAATTTTTTCAACAAATATTTGAATGCCTATTCTGTGTTGTCTACCATTCTAGATATTTGGGATAGAAAAGTGAATTATAGAAGTTCTTGTTCTCAGAAACCTAGTCTAGTTAGATTATAATTTCAGTACAATTACTCTATTTTGATAACATATTTAAATGATAAAAGCTTAGAGTCTTGTAACAAGGCAGAATAAAAATTTATTAGAAGTTATGAGTAAAGAGTAGTTTCAAGTAAACACAAATTTTAGCCTTTTCATGACTGCAGGTCCTAAGATAACTGAATACATATATGTCTTCCTTTCCCATGGGGTGTTTATCGAATGCCTGTTAAGTGCCTGGCACTGTTCTACATGGTGAGACTATAGCAATGAGCAAGACAGGTGGGATCTCTGTTCTCATGGAGTTTATGTGCTGTGGGGCAGGAAGAGAAACAACAGTAAATAGTTAGGCAATTAATGGAAAGGATAATGACGAATGCTAGGAGGAAAATCAGATGATGTGATTAGATCTCAATGGTCTGTTATGCTGGTTACTAGAATCTACAGCTGGTCTCCAGGTTTCCTTTTAGCTATTTGTCTCTTCACCAGGGAAATTTAACTAATAATGCCCAAAGGAATCAAACAGTGTCATCTTTGCTTCCTGCCCTTTTGTACCGTCTCCTGGAGGTTTCCCAGTCAGTGAAATGGTTAAATAGCGAAAACTGGAAATAATTAAGAGTCAAAACAAGGCATATAGAAAATTATTTCTCAGATAATTTGGACTTTCAGGAAGCTGGGAGTTTGTTGAGTTTTTACAAACTTGAGTTTGTACCTGTCAGTATTTCAACAGTACTTTATGTTCGTATGTTCTGAATTAAGAAAAACAAAACACTACCAGTTATTAGGAGTCGGAAAAAGAGTAAATAATTCTATCAATCTTTGTGGAATTTGCAGTTTTATTTTGAAGTTTTTCATGCCTCCTTTAAAAACTGTCATCTATGTTACCTTATAAAGAACTCTTGGTTTGTAACCGAGCTTATTAGACAGTCTTTAAAATTTATGTGTAAGACTTTAGTGCCCTGCTTTCTTTGGTACATAAGAACTTGGAGTGTGACCCATGACTCATCAGTTGACGTTGGGGTGCGTTTTTAGAAACTAGGAGTGCCATAGTAGATTTCCCTTAAGCAGCAGTAGAGGAAGTAAATACAAGAAAACACAAATTTGTCTATTTCTGTGCTGGTGTGATTACAGCTGAATGTTAAACTGATTCTTAGAAATGTGTTACAACACTGGACATTTCAGTAAGCTTGAATCGAATGTGTAAACAATGTGTCTTGCAAAAAGATTCTTAAATGTAGCAATAACTTACATTTCTCCCATTTTTATGATAGGAAATAACTTTGCAAATAAATATACTTAATATTTAGGTTTGTGTTTTACTTATTTACTTTTGAAACAGAAATGAAGCAGTAAAGAAAAAGCATTGTCTTGAGCATGCAACTTCATTTTTAGTGCTCCATAAAATTGTTCTTATTTTTGATGTAAAGATCTTGTTTCTGTACTTGGCTTTTTAATCATGTATATAAGAACCGATCTTGACTGCTTTCTAATTTCTACTTTATTTCTTTTTGTGCATGCTCCCTTGCTCCTGCCATAAATATACTTCCATACACATGAAAGTGTATGTGTTCAGATAGATACTTCATGAAAAACAAGCCTGAGGTGAGCTCTTCACCCCAACTACCTGGTTCACCTAGAGTTGACTGCTATTAGTTTTTTTGTATATCCTTCCAGGCATGTTTTGTGTGTATAAACTAGTGTGTGTATCTATATATTAATACATAGCTATTTTAAAACTCATACTGTTCTGTACCTTGATTTAAAATAGTGCAAAATTTGTTTTACTTTGCTCATTTTTTTTTGAAATTTAACTTGATCACCTTTTGTTTGCTGATCCCACCTTAATTAATGTAACCTTAAGGAAAACAGAGGTTTTCTTTGTTGGATATGATTGTGGACAAAATGATTATTTGAGCCTTTTTGAGCTTTCCTTTTTTTTTCTTCCGCTATAAATCATGACTCTGTTGCTTAATCCTTTTTCAAGGCAATGCTGAACACAGTAAAAATTAATCTGGACATCTTCATGATAACTTAAAATAGGATATTTACTAGGTGGCTTTGATCTAGCAAATATAGCACAACCATGGAATAAAGCATAATTGGTACACTAATGCTGCTAAAAAGCTTGATTATCAGGGAATTTTGTAGTACAAGTTGTGCTTAATTAAAAATTATTTGTTTAACATATCTCTTTGCTAATTGGAAATGTCTTTGTGCATTTTACAGTGTTCATCAAGTCTGCAGATTGTCTCTTTACAATTTTAATATTTGTAGTGGACACTCTTAGAATAGCTTTCATTTTAAGGATTGTCAGGTCATCCATTTTGTTCTTCTAAAAAGGGGATGTGGGAAAGGTGGTCTTTTCCTTGAGTTCAATTAGAATATGATGTTAGATCTAGAGGGGAAAAAAGATAAATTGTTTTCAGTAATTTATGAGTATTGCCCTAGAAAGTTTTAATATTTTCAGTGTTACATTGCTTTTCTTTCTGTGAACTATAAGTAGGCAGCATTGTGCAACTGCCAGTATTAATCATTGTAGTAACTGCCATTTGCGTGACTGCTCTGTGGCTTATCTCTGAGCTAGGAACTTTAAGTTTCATTTAGCAGTTGATTGTCATAGTAACCCTGTAAGGTCGATATTTTGCATTTAAGGACTGGAGCTCAGAAAGTTTCAGAGGTAATACACAATTTGGACAAAATAATATGGTTACCTGTGATTGGAAACCAGACTTCTTTGATCCCAAAAGCTGTCTTACTCTTTACTGTACTGGGGTTATATGAAAAGTTAAAGTTTTGATAGAATCATAATTGTTTTCTTTCTTCGTGCTGAGAAGGACTTTAAAGATCGTTTTAGTTTATGCCACATAGCTGGCCAATGAAGAGAGAGGTTCCAGGAGTAAATGGCCACAGTCATGTTCTTGGACTCATAATGAGATGATTTTTCGATAGAAACTCAGTGGAATTGTTTTGTTTTAATGCGGTTGAATGATTTTATAGAAACCCCGGTTTCAGTTTTAAAGGCTGAAAGGGAAAAACCTGTTTGTTGCTTGCATTATCTATCTCTGTCCACCCGTCCGTCTGTCAGCCTGTCTGCCATTCATCTCTCTATTAAACCTAGAGAAAGGAATAGTTACGTTCTTTATATGCTGCTTCAACTTCTTCAGTGTTTAATTTTGGTTAGTGGTCTTCAAGCTTATGTGGTGAAATGTTTGGAAGGGTAAGGGGGTTACAGAGTAATTGGTTCTGTGTTGTAGAGTCTGTACCCGGAAAAAGCATATAATTACCCTGACTTCTGTAATAGGCTATCAGCAAGAACTCTGATTTTATCAAACCCTTCTTGTAATCCTTATCTAGTGAGATATTTACCTACGTGGTTCTGTGTATTCATTTTGTTTGTCATTTTCTTCAGAAAAGGTCTGTTTTTCCCCCATTAAAATTCAGTAGGTGAGCACCAAAAGACAGGGCAAGAAAAAAAATCAAATAGAAATAACTTAATAATAATGCAATTCAATAGGACATGGCAGTTTAGGAGCAAGCATAAGAAAAGGGGTTGCAACAAAAAAAGACTACCATCTTTGTTTCAACTCTTTGAGCCATAGATTTCTTTCTTTTTTAAGTTTAATTTGTGGAATAGTAGAATTTTTTACTTTTTATATTATAAAATAATTAAATGGTAGAACATTTGGTAAGAGATATTCATAGAAAATCTGGAAAAACAGATAAGAGTAAAAAAAAGTGTGTAATCTCTTCTACCATATATCTCCATAGTTTGCTCTTGCTCCTATTTCTAGTTGTTGGGCATGTGTGTAATCTACAGTGAAACTTACGGTGGATGAAATTTGTGATGCTCTTTGAAGTGTCCAAGGACTTCCACTAAATCCTTCCTTATTCTTATTCTTTGCCCTCTGTTTCTTTGATCACCCATAGTGTGCTCGATAGCTGAGGAGCCATTTGCACGGAGTGCACTGCTGACTCTGCCCAGTGTGTGGATCTGCTAGCCATGCTTGCTCTCCTCATCTGAGAGGGTACCATAGTATAACATGGAAAAAGTGTGGTTCATTTTATACTGTGAATTTTTTTTTTTAACATATTTTCTTTTTTCTTTTTCTTTTTTTTTTTTTTTTGAGATAGAGTCTCGCTCTGTTGCCCAGGCTGGAGTGCAGTGGCGCGATCTCGGCTCACTGCAAGCTCCGCCTTTGGGGTTCACGCCATTCTCCTGCCTCAGCCTCCCAAGTAGCTGGGACTACAGGCGCCCGCCACCACGCCCAGTTAATTTTTGTATTTTTAGTAGAGACGGGGTTTCACAGTGTTAGCCAGGATGGTCTTGATCTCCTGACCTCGTAATCTGCCGGCCTTGGCCTCCCAAAGTGCTGGGATTACAGGTGTGAGCCACCGCGCCCGGCCTTTTGTAAGGAAGGAAAACGTTTCAGAAAAACAGCAAAACAAATTGGTGCATTGCAGAGTGGTATGAGTAAGATAGGTATGTGTTAAAATGGCAGTTGGACATCTCCTTTTTGGTAGAATACATAATAGTCATTTTTTTTTTTTCACCAATTTGAAGTTTGTCATTGTAAGGTGCAATGACATTAAGGTAGTCAGGAAGCGTTTCTTAAAATTTTGTGCCCCGTTGTTGACATTTGTGTAGAAAAGTCAACAATAACTATGTACAGGTTGGCTGCCCCTTGACAGGTAAGAGACTGCATAAAAAATGGGATCTGGCCGGGCGCGGTGGCTCAAGCCTGTACTCCCAGCACTTTGGGAGGCCGAGACGGGCGGATCACGAGGTCAGGAGATCAAGACCATCCTGGCTAACACGGTGAAACCCCGTCTCTACTAAAACTACAAAAAACTAGCCGGGCGAGGTGGCGGCGCCTGTAGTCCCAGCTACTCGGGAGGCTGAGGCAGGAGAATGGCGTGAACCCAGGAGGCGGAGCTTGCAGTGAGCTGAGATCCGGCCACTGCACTCCAGCCTGGGCGGCAGAGCGAGACTCCGTCTCGGAAAAAAAAAAAAATGGGATCTCACCATGAAACTGTTTATCTTTTCCGGCACCGCTAGTGACTTCCCTAAGTGGCTATTGTTACTATTTCTTTGTCATCAGTAGATGTCTCTTTACTGATTTGGACTGTCACCTACTGAGTTCTATAATGGCATCGATTGCATAAGCATACTGTATTGAAAAATATCATAACATATCCAAGAGTGATTTGCCTGTTTCTAGGACAGTTGTGCTGCTTTTACAAGCTAATTCAGAATGTGCAATTGTACCAAGGTATGTTTTTGTTTTTATTTTAAGGAGTGGCATCAGATAATATTCTTGGTCCCCCAGAACTTAATTAAAGGGCATAGTTCCAAGATGGAATTATGTTAGAAAAGGTGACTAAATCTTTTAGTATAGCAAATGGGAATTAGATTTTAAAGGAAGACATTGACAGCGTTCTTTTTTAACAAATATCTTTCAATTAGTATTATTGATTTAAATTGTAGGTGAAGTGAGCCATAAATTGTTGGTGTTATTAAGTAGTAAAAGATAAACAGAAAGAAAAGTTAGTGTTTTGATACCAGTTTCCTAAGCAACAGTGCTAACATTTGACAGCATAATTATTTCATAAGACACTGAATGAAAATGTAGTTTAAATCATGTGACTTATTGAAAGTAGAAAAAAGTTTAAAGTTATATATAAAATTTATAATATTATAATTTCTCTTAATATTGCCCTATATCTTATGTACCTCAATTATTTTTGTGCTGTATCTTACAAGTAGATTCAACTCAAAAGTAATTAAAATATTAATTGATCACACATATAACACAATGGCTGAAATTAAAAAGACAGCATCAAATGTTGACAAAGGATATGGAGCAACCAAAGCTTATACATTCTTGTTAGAGAAGTCAAATGGTACAACCACTTTGGAAAAGGTATGGTGGTCACTTACAAAACTAAGCATCTACTTTCCCTGGGACTCAACCTTTCTACTCTTAGGTATTTACCCAAGAGAAATGAAAACATATGTTCATAGAAGTTCTTGTTGATAATCACCAGGAACTGGAAACAGCACAGTTGTCCTTCAGTAAGGGACACGATACAGTGAGATACTGCCAAGCAATGGAAAGAAACAGACTACTGATATCTACCACAGCATAGATAAGTCTCAAAAACATGCTGAGTAAGAGAAGCTGTATGCAAAAGAGTACGTACTCTATGTTCCCATTTAGGTGATACTCTAGAATAGTCAAAACATCTATGATGGAAAGAACATCAGACCGGAGGTTGTCTCTAGAGATAATGGGGGTTGAGATTGGCTGGGAAGGGCATAAAAAAACCTGGAGTGATGATTCTGCTCTCTTAATAGGGATTTGGGTTCCATAGTTGTATGCATTTATCAAAAGCTTAATTAATATAGACTTAAGATTTGCACATTTTACTTGGTGTGGTGGTACATGCCTATAATCCCAGCTACTTGGGAGGCTAAGGTAGGATGATTGCTTGAGTCCTGGGCAACATGGCGAAATGCAGTCTTAAAAAAAAAAAAAAAGTTTTGCACAGTTTTTTTGTGTGTTTAAATTCTACCTCAAAAGCCAAATGTAAACAAATAGGGAACTTCAGTTGATATGCATTGTGTCATATTTAGAAGTGTACTGACTTCTGCATTTACTTTGAAGATCATGAAGTGATAAAACAGGGAAGGATGAGGAGATATGTGACAAAGCACATATAGTTAAATCTTAATGGTAGACTTGTAAAATACAAGTGTTTACCCTGAAAATGTTGAACTTTTCAGTGTGTTTGAAAATGTTCATAGTAAATTGTTGGGAAGGTCAGGTGCAATGGTTCAACATGCCTATAATCCTAGCTACTCGGGAAGCTGAGGTGGGAGGATCGCTTGAGCCCAGGAGTTCAAGACTACAGTGAGCTGTGATTATAGCACTACACTCCACCGCACATGACAAAACTGAGACCCTGTCTCTAAAAATAAAAATTTTTTAAAAATTTTGGGAAAATGTTAATAATAGAACTTTTAATTGTCCTTGCATGATATATTATTTTACAAACTTTATTTTGTTTCTCTCTGCTTCAATGATATTTATGAGCTTGTGGCTGAGAATTTTTGAGAACTTAACTATACTGCTAATTACACCAAATCGTAGCCTTATTTGAGGAGTTAGAATTTAGAGAAGTATCATTCTAGTTTATTAATGCGGTTGTCTTTCTTTGGGGCTATCGTCAGTTTACTCAGCAGTGTCTGCAGACAGTGATATAAATCATGTGGCTTCTGTGGAATTGCATCACATGTTGCTTATATAATGCCTTGTTTTTTCTTCAATGACGGGGAAGAGGGAGGGAACAGTAAGACTTTCTTAATTTCAGGTACTGCTGAATGTGGACTTTGGAATTAGATGAACCAGAGTTTGAATCCCATTCCAATCACTGATAGCCTAGTTGTTTTTAATCCCTTGGATCCCCATTTTTCTCATCTATAAAATGGTAATGGTGATAGTAACTACTTCATAGGGTTTGTTGGAAAGAGTAAATGAAATACTGCTTGTAAAGCAATTAGTATAGTGTCCAGCATGTAGTAATAGCGAATAAATTGAGCTGTGAAGGAATCAATCACTGGAAATGGACTTTATAAGACTCTTCCAGATTGTTTATCAACTGAAGCAGTCAAGTAATATGCTTAAAGGAAGATAAGCCATACATCAGGCTTATCAGTGTTAAGCCACTTTATTTAGTCTGTGTGATTCTGGGAAGGTTGACTTGAGGCCTTGTTGCAGAAGTGACCCAGGTCTGGCCCATTAAAGTGTCACATGTCCCTGGCTACCGTGATTGGTTCAGCGTAGCCGATGACCAAGCCAGCCATTAGAAATAGGAAGATGTAATTCTGGGGCATTTGTTGGCAATATTGTGGAAGCAGAACATGGGGTCTAGCACTGTGCCCCTAAAACTGCTGGGAACTAGCTGCCACATGAAGCCTGAGAATGAACCCAATCTAGAGGAAGCAGGGTTGGGAGAAAGCCCCGAGTCAGTCAGTCACACCAATCTTATTTTTTGCTTAAGCCACTTTCAGTCAGGGTTTCCATCATTTGCAGCTGAAAGAATTCTACACACAGTTGCTCACCCAGTATCTTATATATTAATGCTTCCTACTGATTTCTTTACTTACTAATTCTACAGTTATGTTTCTGTACCATATATATTTTGCTTGTATAGTGGTTAGATTTTATATTCTTTGAGGAAACGACTAATTCCTGATATGCATGCTTTTCATCCCCATTGGAGTATCTGTACCCGTGTTGTCCAAAACAAGACACTAGCCTTTTGTTGACATTGGGTTTGAAATGTAGCTAGTCCCAACTGAAAAGTGATGTGAGTGTAAAATGTACACTGGATTTCAGAAACCTAATATGACCAAAGAATGGGATCGTTTTGTGTTATTGGCTAGGAAATGTCTTTGTAGTAGACTAAGCTCTGTGAGCTCTCCAAAGTAACCCTATCCTCCGATGCAGTGCCTGGCATGCAGCAGATAACCAACACATATTTGTTGAATGAGTCATGGATTTTCTGGTACGTAGCTGATGTGCCTGTTATGTGCCATGCTGGTTAACTGATAGGGGAAAACAAGATAAAGTGGTTTTAAAAAATGTATTATTCTTTACTCTTAGGTTTTCTTCATCTAGGCTGTTTCCATGGAAGCAGCAACCAAAAGATTTTCAGGATTGGCGTTATACTCTTTGGGTGATATTTGCTGCCATTGTTAGCCAAGACCCACAAGTTTAAATATTTAGATGTATATTTCTTAAGTTTGAGATCCAAAGTGTAAAAGTTTGATGTGAGAGAAAGTTGCTGAATATTTGCCTTTTTGGGGTGCCTTTGAAATTCGTCCCTTCCATTAAAATAATCTGGAGGAAAGTAAAAGAGTTGCCAAAGTACAGGTGCTATTCTGTTCTTACAAAATACCTTTGTTGTTGCTTGTTTTTTACTTTACATTGTCTATCCCTAACTTACTTCCTAATTACAGCTTTGTAAATATGGATCGCTAATTGACCTTTACCTGGTTAGAACATTTGTATATTGTCTGTAACATAAGTGAATTTCTTTTGCTAGAATCATAAGTTCAGATTGCAATGAGGATGCTAGCAGATAAAGATAGAGGCAGTTATATCCCAAATTGTTCAGATCACCTAGAGCCATTGGCAAGAAAAACCAAGTGGGATTCCAGATCTTGAGGCACTAATTTACAAAGTGGTGGTCAGTCGTCTTAGAAGACAGTGTTGTTCCAATGAGTAAACAAAGGCACCTTTTGGTATCTGTATCTTAAAGCCCTAGGAGAAGAGCTTCAAGCTTGGTTAAAACATTTCTGTATGGACCCTTTTATATACAAAGGTTGCATTCAAAGCACTGTACAAATTTTGTGTCCCATGACAAATGTAAGTGAATGTTTTCCAAGCAGCTTTGAGAGAGATGGATGGGCAACTCAGAATTTGAGATGCTATTCAGTTTTATGTTCATTCGAATTGATTTTGATATCTGAACACAGAAGCACATAATTATTTGAATTTTATGGATATAAAAAGTAGTGTCAATTGTGAAGCCTCCATTTTATTACGGTAAAAATTAAAAGTGAAAATACAAAATTGTGGCAAATTTTTTGTGTAACAGAAATGAGGTCCATCTAGCATTTTGGCCCCCATGTAGATGGCAATATATGTTTTCTTCTGGAAAGTTAACGATAGAGGGTAACTTTCCCTTGGATCTGTCATTCACTTGTTTATGTAAACATATATGTGTATATGTACATGTATGTGTATGTATGTACTGTGTATGTATAGGTATGTATATATTTCAGTCTGTGCGGCCTGCTCATATTTACTACACTTTAAGTACTAGGTACAGTATATGCTTTAAAATTATAGCTCTGGAATCAGGCTGCCTGATTTGAGTCATGTTTCCATCCCTTACTAGCTTTAGATCTTAGGCCTTACTCTCAGTTTCCTCGTCTGAAAAGTGGGGAGGAATGTGAGAATAGTATCCAACTCAGGGTTATCTCGAGGATTAAATCTGTTAATTCTCCATCTTGGTTGATACTGTGCCTGATATCAAGTAAGTTCTAAATAAATGTTAGCTATTATAGTTCCGTCTCCAAATCTATTCCCTTTATATGTCAAAATTGACCCCATGCGTTAATCCCTGTTTAATTTAGACTGTGTATGATTTTGTGACTTCGGTCTCATCCCCTTTTGTTTAATAAAAATCCTAATATTCTGTCCTTGTGCTGTGTTCTTGTTTTTTCACTTCTAATTTTAGTGGCCTAGGTCTCAACCTTTTTCTAGCTGTACTGTTTTTCTTTAGGTAATTGGACTTTGATATTTCAGCCAGATGTGGGCTGCAGGTGTTGATCGTGTCTTTTTTCTTTTAAAACAGTGCTGAGACCCTTACCCGCTCCTCCCCTAAGTGATGTGCTGGAAGGAGCTGGAAGAAGCTTTGTAGATTGTTCAGCACAGTGCCCCAGTTTTTCAAAGCAGAAGGTTAGGGCCTGAGGCCGCAGCTCCTGCTGATGATGGACATTTGTTGTAAATTGAAAGACATTTTATTTCTCAACAGTACAGTTTATAGAGTAAAATAGTAAATGGATTATTAAATTTTGGCTTTTGGAGATACCAGGAAATTCTTATATTTATGAGAAACTGCTTTTGAATTGTAGGGAATATAGGTATATTTAATGGGAAATATGAAGAAAGTTCCCTTATAATTCTCTTTTCTTTGATATGTCTATGCTTTCTTACCCTCTTGCTTCTTTCTCTCTTTTAAAACTTTTATATACTAAAATGTTACTCAAAGCCATTCCTCCTTTGATTGTTCGTAGTGATTACCTTAGTTCAGGCTCTCATTACCAGTCATCTGGTCATTGCAGCAACTTTCTGTTGTACCCCCCTTCATTATTGCCATATCTCTGCTGCCACAGTTGCCTACCCAGACACATGGATCTAGTCACATCATTTCTTAACTCAGGAACCCTCGCGTTCTCTCTGTACCTAGTCCAGCCCTCAGACCCTCTTTTCTGTCCATCCACCCCCTTGCACGCATATACCCACATAGAGTGCATCAACTATTCCTGAAATACCAATTTTTAAAGCTGTTGTTCCTTGTTCCCCATAACTGCCCATTGAGAGTCCTCCTATTGTTTCTGAGCCAGTGTGCTTTTCCCAAGAAACTTTTCCAAATTATTGCAATAGAAATTACTCTTTTCCCCATACTTGCATAACACTTTGCTTCTTTTATTCCACTTGACCCAGATATCCTTATATTAGATGTCTGCCTCTCCTATATGTCATAGCAGGACTTATAAACTGCTGTGTTTCTCAGAGTATTGGCCTGTTTGAGTGCCATTTTTATTGTGAAATTAGGAAGATAGATTTCAATGAAGTTGGCCATCCACAAAAGGACAGATTGATTTCTGGTAAGCATAGGCCTTAGAGGTTTTTCTCTCTAGTAATAATCTAATGATAAAGAAGTTTATGATTGAGACTAGAGAAAACAGGGAGGCTAACATAAGCCTTATTTTTTTTTTTTTTTTTTTTTTTTGAGGGGAAAATGCCTACTTAGTGAAAGGCAATCTTCAGAGAAGCACTTTCTATTAGACACTTATGCAGGTGGGTTAAAGTCTACATAGAGACATCTAACTGTATGTTATAACATTGGGGGTAAACTAAGAAAGCCTCTTTGTTAAGTTAGCTCTATTCAATTATATTTCCTTGCAGTGTCTTAAAGAGTCATTCCTTTTATGTTCAGCTTTGTCTTGTTGTGTACAGATGTCCTTAGACAAAGGTATATTTTCATAAATCATATGCAGATCACTTGATTGAGATTTTCTTACAGATTTTGTGAAAGATTTTGTTTGGAAAACGTGGGTAAGAGTAAAGAACGTAATATTGAAACAGAGGAAGGGAAGAATGAAGAAAAAGAGATAAAAAGTTAAGAAAATAAAATTTGTGAAATGGAATTGGTCTAGGGTTGGCCGTATGTGTATGTTTAACATACACCTCCATGGGATCCTTTCCTGTTCACCATCTTTTCTGTTATAATTTGTTTTAGAAATAACAGTGATTTGGCTTTGTTAAAAACAAAGTTTATAATGATAAATAATGAATCTGTAAACAATTATAATTTAATACTGTATATTTGTTTACATCTCACTCAACTGTGAATGGTGCCATGTACAGTTTTGTGTGTATACATTTTGATGGATTTTAACTTTTTATAGTTTATGTATGTCTTATGGTAGTAAATGACAAAATGTGCATATATTTTATGCATTCTTGACATACCTTTTTCTTAATTTTTTCAATATCTCTAGGCTATATTGTTCGTCTGTGAGTTTTTTCAAATTATCACGAATCTTCAAATAATTTTCTAATAAATTCACTGAAAAAAATCCGCATATGTGTGAACCCATGCAGTTCAAGCCTGTGTTATTCAAAGGTCAGCTGTACATGCAAAAGATGGTTGAACACTATAGATACTTGTGTTTAATACCCTGCACTGAGGCCACCTACTTGTTCCTTTTCTGAGCCTCAGTGTTGGCTTCCTCTTAGCATATGGTTCCTAATAAGTTTGAGTATCTGAATACTCAGCCTACAGCAGATTAGTAGCAACAACTCTAAGTATGTTGTTGGGGGGCAGGGAGAAAAGAGGATGAAGTAACAAGTGGCAGATACCATTAGGGGAGGTGGCAGAGAAACTAAAAAGTGGAAGATACTATCCAGGTACGAGAGACAGACTAACAAACATTGAAAACAGAGAGACTTGAATGGTTTAAATGAATGGTTTGAAATGACAGCTGGCTAGGACACAGGGTTTTCGGGTTTATGGGTGGACATAGAGACAGATATGATAGAATCTTAGTTATTTGTTAAGAGATCACCTTTTGTGATGAGGAAGTGAAACTAGAGGCAATTAGAAGATAATTGGGAAGTAACAGGAACCTGAATTACAGCAGAGGTAGTGGGAGTAAGAATTCTAGAGGCAAAATTGGTAGGATTGGTAAGGCAGATAAAAGTTGAGGACTCATTTCTTCATTCATATTCCCTTTCCTCAGGTTTATTATTAACCACATACTCATGTCAGGCACGGGGGTATAGAGATGAATAACTAAGACTTGGTTTCTGTCTTTTAACAGCTGTTCAGTCTGTAGGGAAGACACATGCAAACAAGTGATTGCAAACCACTGCAGTGAGGTGCATGATAACTGTGATAAGTGGTGGTGGAAGGCACATAGTGAGAGCTTGTGTTTGGGTGGATTGGGAAGAGCTTCACAGCAGAGTGTTCGCCTGAGCTGACCAGCAAATGGGTGGGGGTTCTGCAGGAAACGAACGCCCTGGGTTCCAAGGTAGGAAAGGACATTCCAGTCAGGGAAGAGGATGCTGTGGTCAGGAAGTTGTAAATAATTTGGTGTGGCCAAAGCACAAATGTGTAGAATTGTGTCAGAAAGTGAAACTAGAGTCGGATCTGGGAAGGTTTGATTGCAAGGTTGAAGAATTTGGCTTTAATTTTGTAGAAGCAGTTGGGGACTCCGGAAGAGTATTTAGGCAGGGAAAATAGTATCATTGCTTTTTGGATACTAGTGTTGTGACGGAAGGTAGGGCAGAAAAAAGACTGGAAAACCTTTTGAGTTTGCTAAAAGAGTAGATGCAACAAATAACTGAGAGTGGTGGTGGGAATGGAAGAAAGGGGAGGCCACGTTCTGGAGGTGGAATCAAGGGGAACTTGGTGCCTAGGTATGGAAATGAGGCAAGGAGTGAGAAAGAGAAATAGGGGATCCTCTGGTTCTAGTTATGGGACACTGGGAATATAGATGTGCCATGAGGAAGCAGATCATTTAGAGGGAAATAAAGACCCAGTTTTTTAACACAAGTGTGAGGCAGATATACTTTAACAACTGGGAGAAAAATAAAGTTAGATCTATTCTCATACTGAATACTAACCAGAATAAAGTGATAATAAAAAATTTTTTATTATATGAATGAACTATACACATGAAGAAAATAGCGGCAAATCTTTATCTCATCATTATGAAGAAGAGGATAAGAGTGGTGGAAGAACTCTCAAAGGGGAAAATGGATGGATTCAATTACATGAAAACTGACAGCGTCTTTATGCTGGTAGACAGCTAAAAGGCAAACAGGAGGCTTGGGAGAGGTGATTGTAATAATGTGATAAAGGGTTGGTGTCTTAATATATTGAGTTCAGATCAATTGATAAAAACAGTACAATTCAATAAGAAAAAACTGGGGCTAAGATTATAAACAGACACTTCACAAGATAACTAAGGATAATAATTATATGTTTAATTTAGCTGGACTAAAAAAGATGCAGATTAAAATAACAATGAAATATTTTCAACTATAAAATTTATAAATATTAAAAGAAAATTAGGCTTAGAACAATTTTGAAAAAGTTAGCATATTTATACATTGCTAGTGGGAATTCAAATTTTGTTCACCATTTTGGAGGGCAGTTTTGTAATGTAAATCAGAAGACTTCTTTTCACTTTGGCCCAACAATTTGACTTTTTGGAGGTTTGTCTAAAGGAAGTAATTGGACAGCTCTTACAAAAGAGTGATAGATAGGATGAGAACCAGAACAAGAATGGTATCATTTCAGCCAGCAAGCTGGGCGTGGTGACTCACACCTGTAATCCCAGCACTTTGGAAGGCGGAGGTGGGCAGATCACTTGAGGTCAGGAGTTTGAAACCAGCCTGACCAACAAGGTGAAACCTTGTCCCTACTTAAAAAAAAAAAAGAAAACAGGCGTGGTGGTAGGCGCCTGTAATCCCAGCTACTCAGGAGGCTGAGACAAGAGAATCGTTTGAACCCGGGGGGCGGAAGTTACGGGGAGCCAAGATTGCAACATTGCACTCCAGCCTGGGCAACAAGAGTGAAACGTCATCTCAAAAAAAAAAAAAAAAAGTTTCAGACGGCAGAGAGTTTCAAGTAGAGAGACGTCAGTGATACTGAAGAGAGATAAAGTAGTGTGCGGGTCTGAGACGAGCTATTAGGTTTAGCAGTTAGACATTCATAACCACAGTGAAACTAGTCTCAGTGGCTGATGGAGGTAGAAGCCCTTTTAGGTAAGGAGTTGACAACTGGAGCATGGTATTTTTCAAAACTATTGGAAGTGAAATGGAGGTGAGGGAAAGGGTAACCATTGTAGAAGAATGATGTGTTTTTATTTTTAAAGTTGATAAGACATGAATGTTTTTGTACACGATGGGGAGAAAGTTAGAGATTGAAGGAAGATGAGATAAATGACAAAGGCTTCCAAAGGGATGAGCCCAGGTGGAGGAGAAACTAGCTTTTGGAAAGGAGAGGGAGAGATACGACGAAAGAAGAAAGGAGTTAAGGATGTAGATAGATGCAAATCATAAACCTGTAAACATGGGGGTGAAAAATGTTTTGTTAATGGGGTGGAATGCTGTCCCCTCTGATTGTCTCACTTCCTACCAAAATACAAGATTTCCCCTTTTCATATAGCATATTTTCTCAAAAGAATTGTCTATACTCTTTACTCCTCCCTTCCAGTTCTCACTTGAACTCATTCCAGTGTCTCCACCAAAACTATTAAGGTCACCAATGAATTCATGCTTCTAAATCCAGTGCTTAATTCTCAGTCCTAATCTTATTTTACTTGCTTACAGGATTTGACACAGTTGATTATTTCTTCCTCCTTGGAACACTTTATCTCTTTCTCCATACAATACTCTCCTAATTTTCTTTCAGTCACAATGACCACTCCTCTCTGCCTGGTCTTCTTCATCCCCCAGAAAGGTGCCAAGGCGGAGTCCTGAATCAGCCCTTCTCTTGGCTGCTTACACTCATCCACACTCTTTTAGGGATCTTTTTCAATCCTATGACTTTTCGTACCATCTTTACACCAGCGTCTCCTAATTTATATCATCTTCCCAGTCCTCGTCTTTGTACTGGACTTGTGTGTGCAACTGTCTATTCAGTGTCTCTTCTTAGAAATCTAACAGGCAGTCCAACTTTTACATATTCCAACCTAAGCATACCCGTTAAACCCGCTCTCTTACAGACTTGTGCGTTTCAGTTATACTAACCCCATCTTTCCAGTTGCTCAGATCAGAAATCTTGGTGTCAGCATTCTCAGCAAACTATCACAAGAACAGAAAACCAAACACCTCATGTTTTCACTCATAAGTGGGAATTGAAAAATGAGAACACTTGGACACAGGAAGGGGAACATCACACACCGGGGCCTGTTGTGGGGTGGGGGGACAGGGGAGGGGTAGCATTAGGAGATACACATAATGTAAATGATGAGTTAATGGGTGCAGCACACCAACATGGCACATGTATACATATATAACAAACCTACACATTGTACACATGTACCCTAGAACTTAAAGTATAATAATAATTAAAAAAAAAATATTGGTGTCACCCTTGACTTCTCCCCCTCCCATCAGCCCATGAACACATTTTATTAATCAGCAAACCATATTGATTCTACCTTCAGAATATATCCAAAATTGAGTAATTTCTCACTATCTTGACTATGTTCATCATGTCCAATCTACCACCATCTATGGCTCAGAATATTTCAGTAGGCTTTTAATTGCTCCTGCCTTTGACCCGTTCAGATTATTTTCAGCATAGCAGCCAATGATCTGTTAAAATCTGACTCAGAGTAAAAACCAAAGTTTTTAAGGCCCTACAAGATTTAGTAAGCCCAGTTACCATTCTGATGTCTTGTCTTCTCTGAGCTTTCTTCGTTTTATCTGTGCTTGCCTCCTTACTGTTCTTTGAACACACCAGGGACATTCTCGCCTCAGGGCCATTGTAACTATCGTTTCATTTGCCTGTAACAAACATTTTTACACCAGATACCTGCATGGCTTTCTAGTTACACTTCTTTTTGGTTTTAAATTCAAATGCCACCTTCTCAGTGAGTTCTTCCTTGATCATGCTATTTAAAATAACTGTCCTTTGACTTCCCTACCTTGCTTTCTTTTACTCTGTAAAACTTTTCAGCATCTAAAATACTGCATTTCATTTCTTCTTGTATATTGTCTATCCTCCACACTCCACCCTCTCCCCCATCCCATCCACATGTTAACTTCACAAGGGCAGGGATTTTTGTCTGTCCAGTGAACACTGTGGCTCCTCTCATACCTGTCATCCTTCGACTTTTATGTATTATGTGACACTTGTGAATTTGGGGCATTATCCAGTAATTACAAATTGCCCCAACTTGGCCGGGCGCAGTGGCTTACGCCTATAATCTCAGCACTTTGGGAGGCGGAGGAGGGCGGGTCACGAGGTCAGGAGTTGGAAACCATCCTAGCTAACACGGTGAAACCCTGTCTCTACTAAAAATACAGAAAAAATTAGCCAGGCATGGTGGCGGGCACCTGTAGTCCCAGCTACTCAGGAAGCTGAGGCAGGAGAATGGTGTGAACCCGGGAGGCAGAGCTTGCAGTAAACCAAGATCGCAGCACTGGACTCCAGCCTGGGCCACAGAATAAGACTCCATCTCACAAAAAAAAAAAAGAAAGAAAGAAAGAAAGAAATTGCCCCAGCTCAGCTGGCTGGTAAAGAGTGTTGCTGTTGAAGAAAGCCCACGTGTTGGAGGTGCTGGAGAAGTCTTTCTTTTTGGAGTAAAGTTCTTTCCACAACGGTCTTTTCTTATTATCAGAGATTCATCTAGATGTTATTGGAAAGGTTTAGCGTGATATTTAATATATGTCCTTTTTGAAATAATTTTATGTAATTTTGTTTCCAAGTTAAGGTAACACGATTTAGTGTAACTTTGAAAGTATAACTTTAGTATAACTGTCTCAGTGTAGGAATTAGGCAGGTAACCCAGTTTGGTTTTTGCCTTCATCCTTTTGCACTAAAAAAACCTTTTTCATCATGGCTTAGGAGAATTTCAAAATTAGGAGAACAAAAGGTGAAGGGCATTTAAGATTTTAAATTTTCTATTAGCCACAATTTGACCTCCCTTATATAGAGTATTTAAAAGATTAAACTTATCAAGAAAAAAAAAAATGAGCAAATACTGAGACTAAAAGGTAAATATACCAATGTTTTGTTATATATAAACAGATACAGAATCATGTTTTAGAGCTAAATTCAAACTCCCTCTGTGTGTGTATGTGATTAATTACTGTTTAAGCAAAGCCAATAGATTATAGTTATAGCCAGTTTATAGAATAAAATTTATGTGAAGCTCCCATATGATATGGTAAATATTTCTATGCAGCTAAATATCCAGATACACTTCTTCCAGTAGGAAAAGGCTCTGGGGAAAGAACTTTATTCCAGGAAAGACAGACTCCTATAGCAAGGCTCAATCAAGCATTTTTCCATTTTCAGTTTTTGCTTTTCCAAAAAGATTGTTGGTTATTGACTGCTACTTCTTGTGAAGGAAGGGTTTTAGACCTCTTCGATGCTCTGTATCAGTCATTTCCCTCCGTTTCTTTCATCGAATCCACAAGGTCAAAACTATTTTCACAATGCCTTTCTCACTCTTTTTTGCACAAATGTCTAGTAGAATTTTCCAGACCTCACATGTGAGCTCATGAAAGATTAAAAACAGAAACATATATGAGACTCCAGATTTACAAAAATGTAAAATAATGTATTTCTTCTCACTATGTTTTTTATTTTGAAAAAAATTGTTTTCCATAAAAATGTTAACCTACTGGGTTTTTTTATTAACATGGATATTTGAATTTTTATTACTAATGTAATAAGTGATAAAAGCTATTTGGGAACTTCAGTAATTTTTAAATTACACTTTTTATTTTGAGATAATTGTAGATTCACTTACAGTTGTAAGAAGAAATAATACAGAGAGATCCCATGTACCCTTTATCCAGTTTCCCCCAATAGTAGCATTTTGCAGAACTATAGTACAGTATCACAACCAGGATATTGGCATTGATACAATTTCCATTGTCACATAGCCCCTTGTGTTGCCCTATTATTTGCCCCAACCCTTCTTGATCCTTGGCAACTACTAATCCATTTCTATAATTTTGTCATTTCAAGAATGTTGTGTACATGGAACAATATACAGTATGCAGCTTTTTAGCATTGGCTTTTTTCGCTCATAATTTTCTGGAGATTCACAGAGGTTGTTGTTTATATTAATAGTTCATTCCTTTTTATTGCTGAGTAAAATTCTGTGGTATAGATGTGCCACAGTTTGTTTACCCATTCATCAGTGGAAGGACATCTGAGTTGTTTTGTGGTTTCTGGCTATTACAAATAAAAGTTGCTAGAAACATTCGTGCACAAGTTTTTGTGTGAATGTAAGTTTTCACCTCTCTGGGATAAATGTTTAAAGGTACAGTTGCTGGATTATGTGGTAGTTGTGTGAGTTTTTTAAGGAAACTGCCAAACTTGTCCAGAGTGGATAAAAGGATTCTGAAGTCAAACAAGTTTGACAGCACTGCTTTATACAAAAGCAGCTATCAAAGCTGATATGTGACATATACAATGAGAGAATTTTCTTGTGTTGATACCAAGTAAGGAAACTTTTTTCCCTTACCCCTTTGAAGATTAAAGGGAGTATTACCTTATTCTTTGTGCATTTGTAAATTAATGGGCTGGGTTCATATGTTGATTCCTTTGAAGTGCCACAAATGCACATCATTTCCTCATATATCAATATAGTTATACATATCAGGACTCTTTTGCATTTCAAGATCATGTATGATCCTGAGAACAATCTTTTAAATGCCTCGTATGTCTTAAGAATTGGGAATACAAAAGATTAAAAAGACTATTTTTACCCTCAAAGAGGAGGGGAGGCAGATGAGCAAACATGCACTGTAGGAATTGCTGAAGGGAAAATAGGTGCAAAGGGCAGCAGGAACAGAAGGGAAGGGGGAGCACTCAAGAGTAGGAGGAGGCAGAATTTGAGCTGAAGCTAAGGAATGAGGAAGATGGGCCAGGAGGACTTGAGAGGGAGGGTATTCTTAGACCCCTGGTACCGATGAGGTAAGGGAACCACATCTGTTTCCTGTCTAACCTTTGGTGGTAACTCTTAGCTCATCATGTTTTTCCCTGGGCTGGATCTCTTAGGTTAGGGCCAGTGAAGACCCTTTAAATCTGAGTCAGGAGTAACATCAAGAGAAATGAACTGAATAATACATAGTTTTGGAGTATGCAAACTGATGGTGGAAAACCATAGTTCTTTCCGAGAGTCTTTTGGATATTCTTATCCCTTAAACCAGGAAGATCAAGCATGTCAATCTTAACTGGAATTAGGTAGTAAACTGTCTTCCTATTGCACTGGCTATTTTTCAAGATATTATTTTAAATGTGTTGTAATAATCCCACCCAAGCTAACAGCTTCCTTCTCTTTACTATTCCAGCAATACTGTTAAACAGATTATACAGTTAGAAAAGATGCACATTATGCTACACTTTATATTTTAGGAAATGTTTGAGACATTTAACTTGTACTTGAATATTTCACACTGTTCACAGATATATAGTATCTGAACTCAAGCATATATGAACGTGGGCATATCCTCCTGTATGCATAGATGTAGTTTTGTTACCTAAACTTGCTAAGAGAAAGCATTATTGTCACCCAGTTGGTATTTCAACATTATTGAGCTCCTCCCCTGTGGGAGGCTCACTCTTAAGAGCTGATAGTTCAGTGAGGGACCCCGGTGTGAGAGTAGTGTAAGGCAGTACAGCCAACTTGCACACAGAGCAGAAAGAGAAAGATCTGCCTGAACTGGCAGAAGAGGGGTGGAATTGGGACTTAGAGAAGTGAGGTCAGGATGCCTTTCTCCTTGCAAAACTCATACTCTAAAGCTTTCATGGAATATCTTTCCTATTGTGTTATTTTAAGCCAGAAGGAACTGGGTTTATCTTCCTTCTTTCTTACTAAGTAGCTATATGCTATATGGCTTTGCACAAATAATAAAATCTGTCTGAACATTTGATTCTTTATTGTTAATAATAGATAAGACATTGCGCCTATGATTTGCTGGATACAGCAGTATATATGTGTATATATACACGTGTATATATATCTGAACTTATAGATGTTTTATATAGACATATATTGCCTTATATATAATTACATATAAGTATATACTTACATAATATATATACTTACATATTATATGTAAGTATATATACATATATGTGTTTATATACTTATATATAGATACATATATGTGTTTATATACATGTGTGTATATACTTATATATACATATATTATGTATATACTTATATATACATATATTATGTATATACTTATATATACATATATTATGTATATACTTATATATACACATGTGTGTATATACTTATGTGTGTATACATATATGTGCTTACATATACATATATGTATATATACTTACACGTATATATATATATGTGCTTATATATACATGTATATACATATATGTGCTTATATATACACGTACATACATATGTGCTTATATATACATATATGTGCTTATATACACGTATGCATGTATACTTATATATACACATATATACTTATATAGACATATACATATATAATTATGTAAGTCAACATAAAGAATAAGTGTATATACATACTTATTCTTTATGTTGACTCTTTGAGATAGACCACTGTTACTAAGTGGGAACATGTTAATTTTCCTCATGAAAAGTGTTTTGATAAAATGAAAATAAAGAACTGAAGTTATTTAGAGATTTAGAAAGTAGCTAAAATATAATCGTCTTAAATACTTTCTTAGTCATCATGTGGGAGGCTAGAATTGTATTTTTCTTGAGGAAAAGAAAAATTAGAATAAACACTATCACAAAGAGGAGTTAAAAATAAGTGAATATTCTTGCTAATTGGTAGTTCTTGTTAATTGGGTAGGAAACAAGAATCTGCAGAAATTCCGTATTAAAATACCTAGCTTGAACCCGACTGTCTGGCTGAGATACATGATGTTTCCTTAATCTCATGCACTTAGCACTGGCATATTAAAAGGTATGATGCTTAACGGGAGAAGAGCATGAATTATAAAATGCAAGAAATGTTTGGTTTATTGATGTTGGTATTGATAGGAGTTTACAGGCTGCTAGTATTTTTTTTTTTTTTAATTTTTTTTTATTTTTATATATATATATTTTTTTTGAGATGGAGTCTTGCTCTGTTGCTCAGGCTGGAGTGCAGTGGTGCGATCTCGGCTCACTGCAAGGTCCGCCTCCCGGGTTCATGCCATTCTCCTGCCTCAGCCTCTCGAGTAGCTGGGACTACAGGTGCCCGCCACCGTGCCCGGCTGATTTTTTTTTTGTATTTTTAGTAGAGACAGGGTTTCACTGTATTAGCCAGAATGGTCTCGATCTCCTGACCTCATGATCCACCCACCTCGGCCTCCCAAAGTGCTGGGATTACAGGCGTGAGCCACTGCACCCGGCCCTTTTTTTTTTTTTCCTGAGACCAAGTCTTGCTCTGTCACCCGACTGGAGTGCAGTGGCATGATCTCTGTTCACGACAACCTCTGCCACCTCCTAGGCTCAAGCAATTCTCCTGCGTCAGCCTCCTAAGTAGTTGGGACTACAGCTACCCACCACCACGGCCAGCTAATTTTTATATTTTTAGTAGCAATGGGGTTTCACCATATTGGCCAGGCTGGTCTCGAACTCCTGACCTCAAGTGATCTACCCGCCTCAGCCTCTTAAAGTGCTGCGATTACAGGCGTGAGCTACCATGCCCAGCCTTGCTAGTATTATTTTATTAGTTCTTAAAAACACAATTTATCTGAGGCCACCTGTCCCGCCTGAATCCTATGCCACCACCTCCTAATTTATGGCAGTTGTTAAATCTGTTGAAACATTAATGTTGTTTTTCTTTTAAAATTTTTATTTATATGGAGACAAGATCTCACTTCGTTGCCCAGGCTGGAGTGCAGTGATGCAATCTTGGCTCACTGCAGCCTGAAAGTACTGGGCTCAAGCAATCCTCCTGCCTCAGCCTCCCAAGTAACTGAGATTACAGGCATGCGCCACCATGCCTGGCTAATTTTCTTACTTTTTGTAGAGACAGGGTCTCACCATGTTGCCAGGCTGGTCTCAAACTCCTGGGCTCAAGAGATCTTCCCACCTCGGCCTCCTGAGTAGCTGGGACTGCAGGCGCATGCCACCATGCCTAACTACTTTTTTTTTTTTTTCTGTAGAGACAGGGTCCTACATATTGCCCAGGCTAGTCTCGAACTCCTGACTCAAGCAGTCCTCCCACCTCAGCCTCCCAAAGTGCTGGCATTACAGCTGTGAGCCTCTGCACCTGGCCTACTTTAACGTTTTTCCAATGAATACTTTAAATAAATAAGGAAATACATATATGTGATTGGAGAATTTTGTTATTGAAATAGAAATGCTAGTAGCCTTAACATGGAATCCTACTCTTAAGGTTCTTGTGGCAGGCGCACTAAGTTCTAGAATTCCCCTCCCCTAAGTGTGTTTTCTTTGCCACACAGTTTTACCTGCTTCATATTCCCTGAATGTGCTGTGTACCCTCAAGCCCCTGCAACTTAACCGATGCTTTTTTTCACCCAAGATGCCCTTGTCCGTTTTTTCTCTCTGGCTGATACTTCCTGTCACAACTCAGCAGTCCCATGGTTTTTTTCCCTTTTGAAATTATTTCCGGCCACAAAGCCAGAGTTAGATGCCAATTCTTTTCATGTCTCTCCATATTCACATAACACCCTGTGCATAACTTTCTTAGAGTACTTACTAAATTGAATTTTAATGATGGGTTTTAACTGTCCTCTCCCTACCTCTTCTCTCTCGATGTTCAATGTTTGGTACATTCTAGAGCCTCTTATGTAAATATTTACAGAAGAAGAAATACAGAGCTCCTGCCTTTGGAGTTGAATATTTAATCCCTGATCCTTCAGCAGCAGGAAGATGGAAACCATTAGGTGAGGGGAGCATTCCTGGCTAGGCTCGCACTACCCTACCCTAGGGGGAGGCTGTTGTAAGAGTTATATTGGAGGGCCGGGTGCAGTGACTTAAACCTGTAATCCCAGCACTTTGGGAGGCCAAGTCGGGTGGATCACCTGAGGTAAGGAGTTTGAGACCTGCCTGGCCAATATGGTGAAACCCCATGTCTACTAATAATACAAAAATTAGCCAGGTGTGGTGGCAGGCACCTGTAATCCCAGCTGCTCGGGAGGCTGAGGCAGGAGAATAGCTTGAACCTGGGAGGCAGAGGTCGCAGTGAGCCAAGATGGTGCCACTGCACTCCAGCCTGGGCAACAGATCAAACTTAAAAAAAAAAGACGCGCGCACACACACACACACACACACACACACACACACACACACACACACACACACTGCTGCTCTGAGTAAGCGAGCCCAAATCGAAGTACAGAGTACTATGAGATGAAATTGAAATGTATAACATACCTTATTTCTTTAATTGAATTTTGGCAGGTGTTTTTCTTTTAGTGGAATAAAATAGTATTGTACTTTTCAGCGTTTGCACTATTTATATATGCTATGCAGATGTATCTTTCTATAATCTGTTACATATGGAGAGAGTATTCAAATCATACATATTTTGAAATTCATTTTTTCCTGTAGTGCTGAGCAAAGGTCATTTATTATTATTACACTCTAAGTTCTAGGATACATGTGCAGAACGTGCAAGTTTGTTACATAGGTATGACAAGTGCCATGGTGGTTTGCTGCACCCATAAACCCGTCATCTACATTAGGTATTACTCCTAATGCTATCCCTCTGCTAGCCCCCCATCTCCTGACAGGCCCCAGTGTGTGACGTTCCCCTCCCTGTGTCCATGTGTTCTCATTGTTCAGCTCCCACTTACGAGTGAGAAAATGTGGTGTTTGGTTTTCTGTTCCTGTGTTCGTTGATTCTGCATTGTCCTTGAAACTACATTTCAGAGACACAATCTTTGTTATTGTACTGTAAATGCATAAACTCAATCAGAAGCAAAGAAGCGTGTTTAGGATGACATGCAAATTTATTATATACCTCAAAAAGCATTACTATTAGCACTATTAATTGGCTTTAAAACTACCATTGAACAGTGACGTATTTAGGATTTCAGTCAGTAAAACAAATCGATTGTTTCTTATGTCACACTATATATTATATGGTGTCTTTACCTTTCAGCAAAAGTTGTTTTTTTAATCAAGAACTTGACAGTGGGGTCCAGGCACAGTGGCTCACACCAGTAATCCTAGCACTTTGGGAGGGCTGATTGCTTGAGTCCAGGAGTTCAAGACCACCTTATGACTCATTTATTACCTGATTGAACCTTTAATTTTTTTCTAGAAAAAGCTAACCAGTGATATTATATTGATACTTTTAACCTACCTTGATTGATATATATTACCTTTTTTAATGTGTTTGTTTTACTTATCTAGAAAAACACACCTCGACAGATACATCACTGTTTGTTAAAGGAAACCAAGCCTGAAGTGGAAGTCTAACACATGAGGATGCAGAATTGATTCAAAATGGGAACAACAAGTGATGAGATGTCGTCTGTGGAACAGACCTCCTCCTCTTCTCTAAACCCCCTGTGTTTTGAATGTGGCCAACAGCACTGGACAAGAGAAAACCACTTATACAACTACCAGAACGAAGTGGATGATGACCTAGTCTGCCATATTTGCCTTCAGCCTCTGCTGCAGCCGCTAGACACACCCTGTGGACATACATTCTGCTACAAGTGCCTCAGAAACTTTTTACAAGAGAAAGATTTCTGTCCATTGGACCGGAAAAGACTTCATTTTAAGTTGTGCAAGAAGTCTAGTATTCTAGTTCATAAACTCCTAGACAAATTGTTAGTTTTATGTCCATTTTCTTCAGTGTGCAAAGACGTAATGCAACGCTGTGATCTGGAGGCACATCTCAAAAACAGGTAAGCAAAACATATGAAAGAAGTAACTCCAGATTGTATAAAAAGGTGGTTGAAATGAACATAAGAACTTGTTTAAAACAAAACAAACCAAAGCACTAGTAAGTAAATGGGCAATCAAGTACAGAAGAGATTCAATAAATAAGCTGTATGGAACAGTATTTAACATTATTTATCAAAAATATGAATACAAAAACTACAGTGAGGAAGTGCTATTTTATACCTGTTAATGTTTCTGCTGCTGTAATAGAAACCAATATATTCAAATGGATGACAGGATATTATGATAGATTCTTTTTATAAGGCAATTTGGCAGTTTGTTTTTAAAAGCTGTATAAATGTATATCTTTTATCTAGCATATTATCCTAAGGAAATAATCTAAAAGAAGAAAAAATTGTATGTAAATATGTTCAGTGCAACATTGTGCATAGTTTGGTAAATTGGAATCTATTATTTAAAAGTGGGGAGGGGTTAAAAAATACTATGCACATAAACTTAGTGGGATATTATGCAGCCAATAAAAATAATTTTGTTGCAATATGGAAATAAATACATGATTTTATTTGCTAAGATCTTGTGAAGATTCTGGGTTCAGGGACTAGACTGAACAAGAACTAGGAGTTGGAAAACTAAATATTTAGTGGGAACTTCTGTTCTAATAAAAGCTTTTTAAAAGGTTAAGTAATTTATTTAGCTGTTTGGTGAGTTTTATGATTTGATTTTGGTGAAAGACTTGATCTTTAACTTAGGAAGAGTTACAGTATAAGTCATTTGTGTAGAATCACATAAAATGGCAGAAATAAATACTGATTTCTAAATTTCAAGTTAAGCCAGTTGTACAGTATAAATCTGCAGTAATCTCGAGTGCTGTGAAAAACAATGCACACTACATCATACTGGACTTAGATGTAAGAGTGTAAGTCTGATATAGAATGGCTTGCTATTACACTCACACATAAAATCATAGACTTGAAGGAGATTATCTAATCCCCTTCATTTTATGAATATGGAGACTGAGTCACAAAAATTTAGAGTTAGCTAATGCTATAGTTAGACTCAAGCTTTACTGTTCTTGTTTACTATTCTAATAAAAGGTTTCATTCATGTGCACATGAAATACACATTCAATCTGTATCAACAAATTGTTGATATTTATTTCTAAACATCAGATTTAATTAAGACATGAGAAACAAGGGAGAAAACCGAGATGTTATTAAAATGTTAGAAACATTTAGATTTATAGAGTGCTTAAATCTAAACTGTGCTGTCTAAAACTAGGAGGTAAGATAGAGTAGGATAGACAGACTTTTGAAAATGCGTATAATAATGTAACGTTACATTTTTTTATATCTTCTGTAACCAGCAAGCATAGAATCTGAACATGATGGCAGAGGCCTCCTGGAAACTGATACTGGTCTTTTGAATATACTAGTCTGAGTAAGGACTAGTTACAGCTGAAGAATATTTCAGGCTGCTTCTTTCAGTAGATCTGTTCTTTTCAGGGTATAGGCTTCTTTTCTAACTTTTATAAACATCAGTTGTGAGATGTTAGAGGAACTGAATGAAGTGTCAGTTCAGTTACGACTTTGAGAGCTGAAAGATAACAGTTTCACAGATTTTTAGGAATATTCCTTTAATTAACATGCATTCAAGAATTTAATTTGCAGTGGAAGTATTGCTAGTGTTTCTTATCAAACCATTTATAATGCGAATGTTAAAAACCTTGGGAATTGCTGACTGCCCTTTCATTTACATGTTAGTAAAGGCTAAGCAGTTATATCCAGTTGAAGGTTTCATTTTCCAGGTGTGCTTATTAATATCGAAGTTACCAATTGTATCATTTCCAAAGTATCTTAGGCCTGTAGTATGAAAGATACAGTGAAAAGATGGATGATTGGAAAAGGTGGTGGTTTGCCTGATACAGACAGCTAAGAGTGATTATTGAGTATATAAATGTAAAAAAATTATAAAATGTAATATGATTTTTATATGCCATTTGGACAGATATAGTGATGAACAGCCTGACCTTTCTCTATTCTCTTGAATAAGAATATTGAAATTTAGGTAGAAATGTATATTATACAACATTCAACCCTAAATAATGTAGTTCATTTGTTTATTCAGCAAATACTGATAATCTGCTGTGTGCCAGATGCTTTTCTAGGTGTTGGGTAGTCTCTGCAAGTTAGAATCTAATGCTGGGTTGTAGATTTCTTTAGAAACAGAACCATGTCTTTAGTCTTTCAGTTTATTTGCCCAAAGTTGACAGTCATCTCATGTTAGTCCAATTAAATTGTTGATCTGTGTTGCAGTTATTCATTGCTGAGAAACTAACCACCCCAGACATACTGACATAAAACAACAAGCATTTGTTGATGATGTGAGTCAGGATGCAGACAGGATGCAACAGGGATGGCTTGTCTCTGCTATCTCTATGTGTGCCACAACTGGGAAAGAGCCAAAAGCCAGGGACTGCAACAGTTGTAACTGGAGAGTCTACTTCCAAGATGGTTTCTTCATTCACATTTCTGGCACCTTGATGGGAACGACTCGGTGTGTGAGACTTGTCAGCTGGAGAGGCTAGTGGTTCAGTGTCTAGTAGGCTGCATGGCCTCATATGATCTAGCCTTGAAGTTGCCTGGCATCCCTTCTCTGTTGGAAGCAGTCGTAAACCCAGCCATATCTAAGGAAAGGGGACATAGGTTTCACCTTGTGATGGGAAGTCAAAAAAATTTGCAGCCATGTTCTAAAATCAACATAAACTGGCAAAAAGAATGATGTTATGAGGCACAGAATATGATTACTATGACTATTTGTGGCTTCTCAGTATACAAATCTCACTTGTTAGAAATTCATAAGTCTGTAAGTTTCATTGAAATTCATAGAATTTTAGCATCAGCAACAATGAGTCATTGTATAAAAGTTGCATGGCTGTCATGTGCCTTTGCTCTTGAGCTTTTAGGGTTTACAGGAATCTCTTAATTATTGGTAGAAATAGAACATTAGCAGTAGTTTGCATAAATTTGATAATTTCACATTTAAGTTCACCTTCCTATTTGAATGAAATTCTGCTCTTAACAAATGTGTTTTGATTTGAGAAGAGCAAACATTTTTCTCCTACGGATAAAATATTTATGAAAGATGAATATTTTTAAATAAAATTACTATTTTTAACTGATTACATATGAGTGAAACGAATTTTAAGAGACATGGACAGTCTCTATCTGAACAGGGAAATAAAGCCTTTGAAAAATATTCCACGTTATACTAAATATGTAACATTTTAATCGTTTCTTTGAAATTCTGCCAAGCAACATCAGCTATATAGCATTCCTCCTGCCCTCTACCACTCATCTCCAACCCACCCTTAACGATTTAACATTTAAGGCTCTGGTAATTGCAAGTGCTAATTGTTGTTGTTTCTAAATTGTGTGTTTGTGCCCTAGTTTATGGCAAAGTTCAGAATTACTTTTCTTTTCCTCTTAAAAATTACAATTTAATGCCATTATAAAAAGTTTACAATAGAAAACCTTTAAAGAAGCGTCTTTCCTTGCTGAGACCTTTTCTTGTTCATGAGATGGTTATGAAACCTTAAGTTCAAGTTTGTTCAACCCATGCCACGTGCAACCCAGGAAGGCTTTTGGGATTTTTTATTTTTTTCTTTTTTAAGCTCATCAGCTATCTTTAGTGTTAATGTATTTTATGTGTGGACGAAGACAATTCTTCTTCCCCTGTGGCCCACACCCCTGCTTTAGATGATAGTCTAGGAAAATAGAAAAAAAGGGGATCAGGGTAGGCTGAGGCATGATTGCACTTTTAAATTCACAGTTTAACTTGGAAGGAAGTTTGTGTTTAGCACATTCTTATCGGTATTGTTTTTTCATGTATAGTGTGAAAAAGCAGATAATATGTATTTACAGGTCATGTATATGGTAAGGGTCTGGTATCCAGAATATATAAAGAACTCTTAGAAATGAAAAGATAAATCCAATTTTAAATGGGCAAAGGATTTGAATAGATGTTTCTGCAAAGATATTCAAATGGCCAATAAGCACGTGACATGCTCAACATCATTAGTTCATTTTTACATTGGATTATTTGTCTTTTTTGCTAAGTTGTAAGAATTTTCTGTGTGTTCTGGATACTAGGCCCTTATCAGATATATGATTTGCATATATTTTCTCGCGTTCTGTCAGTTGTCTTTGCACTTTCCTACATCCTTTAAAAAACCAATAACTAATTTTTATGAAGTTCATTGTTGTTTGCTTATGCTTTTGGTGTTGTATCTAAGAAAACATTGCCCAATTCAAGGTCACAAAAATTTACATGTATGTTTTCTTCTAAGAGTTTTCTAGTTTTGTCTCTTATAATTCAGTTTTTGATCCGTTTTGAATTAATTGCAATGGGAAATCATAATGTGTATTGTTCAATCCTTTAAATTTTATTGAGGCCTTTTTTTTTTTTTTTTTTTTTTTTTTGGAGACATCATCTCACTCTGTCATCCAGGCTAGAGTGAAGCGGTGCAATCTTGGCTCACTGCAACCTCCACCTCCTGGGTTCAAGTGACTCTTGTGCCTCAGCCTCCTGAGTAGCTGGGACTACAGGCGCACTCCACCACACCCAACTAATTTTTTTTTTTTGTATTTTTAGTAGAGATGGGGTCCTGCCATATTACACCAGTCTTGTCTCAAACTCCTGAGCTCAGGTGATCCTCCACCTAGGCCTCCCAAAGAGCTAGGATTACAGGCATGAGCCACCATGCCCAGCCTTGATGCCTTTTTAAAAATGGCCTAGCACATGGTCTGTCTTGGAAAGTGTCCTGTGTGTACTTGGGAATAATGTGTAAATAATGGATGGAGTGCTCCTTATCTCTATTGGGTCTAACTGGTTTATAGTGTTAAAGTGTCTGTTTTCTGGTTCCATGTCTAGTTGTTCTATTAGTATTGAAAATCAAGTATCAAAAGCTTTATTGTTGATTTGTCTGTTTCTCTCTGTTTTGTCATTTTTTACTTATGTGTTTTGGGGCCGTTTGGTACATTTCTGTTTATAATTGGCGTATCTTGTTATGTTTTTCTGTCTTTTGGTTTATTTATGTCTTGGAATCTGAAGTGTGTCTGTTGTAGACAGTTGGATTATGTTTCTTATAGCCCATTCTGCTAGTCACTGACTTTTTATTGGGATGCTTAATTCATGTAATTTAATGTAATTACTGATAAGGTAGGCTTTACATTTGCCATTTTGCTGTTTGTTTCTATATGTCTTATTTCTTTTTTCCTCCATTTCTTCCATTTGTGTTAAATATTTTTAATATGCTATTTTAATTCCCCTGTCATTTCTTTTAATTAAAATTATTTTCTTAGTGGTTACGCTGGGGCTTACAGTTAACATCCTAGTTTGTAATAGTCTAGTTCAAATGAATACCAGCTTCATTTTCACTAATGAATTAGTCAGGGATCTCTAAGGAAACAGAACCAATATATGAGAAATTGGCTGACGTGATTATGGAGTCTGAAAAATTACACATTCTGCTGTCTGCAAGCTGGCAACCCAGGGAAGTCAGTAGCATGATTCAGACCTTGTCAGTCAGAAGATCTAGAACCAGGAGAGCCAGTGATCCCAGTCTGAGGGCAGAAGATGAGATGTCACAACTGAAGCAGGAAGGCAGGAAAATAAGGAAGGAATTTCTCCTTCCTCCACCTTCTGTTTTCTTCAGGCACTCAAAGGATTGAATGATGCAGCCACATTGGGGAGGGCAATCTACCTTATACTTTTCCGAGTCCACTGATTCACATGCTCTTCTCAGCTAGAAACAGCCTCACAGACACACCCAGAAACAATGTTTAATCTGGATACTCCGTGGCCCACTCAGTTGACACATAAAATTAACCATCACAAGTAGTATACAAAAACTTTCATTCTCTCTCCCCTCCTGTGTGCTATTATTGTTATACAAGTTATATCTTAACACATTATATGCCCATCAACACAGAATTATTGCTTTATATTTTTTCTTTTAAATCAGAGTGAAAGAATTACAAACCAAATAAAATATTTCAATACTGTACTGATGCTCTTCATTTTTCACATGAACTTGAGTTACTGTTTAGTGTTCTTTCACATCAGCCTGATGGACTTCTTTTAGTGTTTCTTGCAGGTTAAGCATGCTACGAACAAACATTTTGTTTTTACCTAGGAATGTCTTAATTTCTCTTTTATTTTTGAAGTCTGCTGGATATAGACTTCTTGGTTGAGAGTTTCCTCTCCTTCTCTGTCTCCCCTTTCCTCAGAACTTTGAGTATGTCATCCCACTGCCTTCTGGTCTCCATGGTTTCTGAAGAGAAATCAGCAGATACTATTGAGGATCTTTTCCTTGTGATGAGCTGTTCCTCTCTTACTGTTTTCGAGATTCCTTATCTTTGATTTTCAACAGTTTTATTAGGAGGTATCTAAGTGTGTGTATATCTTCTAGTTTTCCTATTGGAGTTTATTAAGCTTCTTGGATGTGTAGATAAATGTTTTTCATCAAATTTGGGAAGATTTTGGCCGTTATTTCTTCAAATATTCTTTCTACTCCTTTCGTTCTCTCTCCTTTTGGAACTCTCATTATGTATATGTTTATTCTCTTAATAGTGTCCCACAAGACCATGAGGTTCTGTTTTTCTTTTTTTCTTCTTTCCTGTTCCTCAAACTGGATAATCTCAATTAACCTATCTGCAAGTTTGCCAGTTCTTTCTTCTGATTCATTTCTGCTGTTGAACTTCTAGTGAATTCTTTTTTCTTTTTTTTTTTTTGAGACAGAGTTTTGCTCTTGTCGCACAGGCCGGAGTGCAATGGCGCAATCTCAGCTCACTGCCACTTCTGCCTTCCGTGTTCAAGCGATTATCCTACCTCAGCCTCCCAAGTAGCTGAGATTACAGGCGTGTGCCACCACACCTGGCTAATTTTGTATTTTTAGTACAGATGGGGTTTCATCACATTGGTCAGACTGGTCTTGAACTCCTGACCCCCAAGTGATCTACCCACCTTGGCCTCCCAAAGTGCTGGGATTAAAGTACCCAGCCATGCATTCTTTTTCATTAAACTTTTTAATTCCAGAATTTCTATTTGGTTCTTTATTATGACTTATTGTTTCTTTATTGATATTTTCTTTTTGATAAGGCATCATTCTCATATTTTTCTTTAGTTCTTTAGGTATGGTTTCCTTTACTTGTTTGAACATATCTAAAATAGCTGATGTAAGTTATTGTCTGATAAAGCTAATGCCTGGTCTTCCTTAGGGACAGTTTCTGTTAGCTGCTTTTTTTTTCCCCCCCCCGTGAATGAGCTATACTTGTTTCTTTGTGTGTTTCTTAATTTTGTATTGAACAGTGGACATTTTAAATAATATAATGTGGCAACTCAGATAACTAGATTCTTCTCCTTCCTGAGGACTTGTTATTGTTTGTTGTTTGTTTGCTACGTGACTCTCATGAACTAATTCTGTAAAATCGCTGCTCATTTTGTGTACTGGAAGGCTAATGATTGAACCAATAATTCTTTAAATGCCTGAGATAAAAAAAAAAAACTCCCCATCTTTCATAGGGGTTCTGTGTGCATGGTGGGACATGCAGCAGCCTCAACACTCAGGCCACTGACAGCTCCACCTTAGCCTACACACGCAGCCCTGAACATAGCTGAACCTCTGTGGATGTTTCATTCCCTGGCTCTTCCTTTTAAACATTCTGGTTAGCCTTTTATTTGTCTTCAGGCAGGCACAATCTTCAGCAATTACCTCTGATTTTTTTTTTTTTTTTTTTAAACAAATGCTAAACAAATGCTCCCAATGAAAAGGAAGTTTGCCCTGGGTGAGCTCTGAGTCAAGTCAAGTCAAGACAGACACACAGTCATGCAGGAAGCAAGTATAGGGAAAAAAAATAGAAGAAAAAAGACAAGCACACAATAGGGGAAGCATAGACAGGTCATTTAATAACAGATCTCTGGAAATGGGGCTTTGAAGGCTCTACAGTCTTTGAAGGCTCTTCCAGTGTCAGCCAGCCTCCTGATTTCCACTGTGATGTGAGCTGTTGCTTTTCCAATATTCTGGGGAGGTGAGGATGGGAATAGGGTAAACTCAAATGCCACAAAGCTCTTTTTTTTTACTGAGAGTCAGCCATTTTTCTTGAACAAATGTTCTCCCAACTGCTATAATTCTTTGGCTAATTTCCAGAGTTCAGAAATGGTTGGTTCTGACAGTTTCTTCCAGTGTTCTTACTGCTTTTATGGAGGAGAGACTTTTCAGATATTCTTAATTCACCATTTTCACTGATATGACTTGAACTTTTGTTTATTCCCTAGCTATTTTTATCATTTTTCTTGATTCTGAGGTGCTCATGTTCTTTCAGCGTCATTAAATACCTGGCATTGTACAGTGGTTAGTATGCATTGTTTTATTTTGTTCCTGCTGCACTACCACCCCCGCCACTACTAATGCTAATACTACTGACAGTAATAGAGTGTGTTGTTACACCATGTGTTTCCTCGTGTGAACTAGCTCATATGCAGTTGTTATCAGGTAATGATGTCACTATAGCATACATCAAGTTAGTCCATATGTAATTTTTCCTTTATGAGGAGAGCCAGAATAGTGGAAATAGAAGAATAACCTTCAGCAGGAAAGGAAAAATCCCTATTTGGGCCTTGGCTGCTGCAAGAGCATTTTGATTTAAATACTTTAAGAAAATTAAAAAACACACCTACATGTCCAGATCCCTCCCTCAGGAGGTGCAGCCCTCAGCCCATGGCAGGTTGCACTGCCTCAGCAGCCCACTGTCTCAGAGCTCCGCTTCCGTCTGTATGGTCTCAGCATGTGCCCACCTCAGTCTAATTAGATGTCGCATGCTGTTCTGTTGTTTTTATTTATTTTTGATAGCCTCTGTACTAGTCTTCTGCTACACTGAGTCACCTGCCTGAATAAACCAAGTCACCTCCCCCAATGCAATTTCAGTTTGTGTTCTTAAATGCTCCATTTCCAAAGATGCATAGGTTTTTGTTTTTCTGATTTCTCTTTTTTGATGATCACTAAGACCCTTCTAGCCCCAACGTTCTGTGATTGTGTTTCTAGGTACAAGTTTTTGGAAGACATTCAATTTATATTTTCCCAAGGCCTAGAAAAAGAATACCATATGAATGAATTTAGTATGATACACTGGAAAGAACAGAAGCTAGAAGCCTTTGAAATCAGATCTGAGTTTGGATTATGGTTCTGCAGTTTAATAGCTATGTGAGGTTGGCTTAGTTGGTTAAGTCTCAAGTTTCCCATTTGTTAAATGAGGATAACAGAGTAATTATGAGGATTTAATGAAATACTGTATATAAAGGTTGTTACATAAGTGATTGGCACAAATTAGGCACGCCACAAATGTTGAGTTTTTCATTTCTCTTTTAGTTCCATGTACTTGCAACATGAGGGATGATGGCTCTGAGTTGTCTGTAGTCATGAGCGTTTTTCTGTCCAAGCCTGCTCTGATCTACTCATTCCCTAATAGTTTTTTAAAAATATAGCTTTATTGAGGTGTATTTCACATATTATAAAATTCACCTATTTTATAAATTCATTATAAATTGCCCACTTTAAATAAATTCGCTTTAAACAAATACACTAAATTCAGTGCTATTTAGTGTATTCACAGAATTATGTGACCATCATCACAATCCAATTTTTAGAACATTTTCAGCACGCCTAAAAGAAACCCAATACCCATTAGCAGCCATTTCCCGTTCCCTGATACATAGGTTTGGAGTGTCTACCCCAACTCTTTTTTTCCTTTAAGCCCTGTTGTGGTTTTTTGTAGAATGCATATATTATCTTAAAAGAAATGTTTGTCGTATAATCTGGGCTTTTGCCCTCATCAGTGAAAGTGTTCTTTCTAAGGTTACCTTCTAATTGCCAAGTCAACCAACACTTTTTGGTCCTTATTTTATTTGCCATTTCTGTGGCCATTTGCACTATTGGTCACTTTTTGTTATTGTTGACACACTTATCTCCCTGGTTAAGTTTCCACTCTTTGTCTCATAATCTCCTTCTCTGGAGTTGTTCAATCTTATCTACTCAGCTGGTCCATCTCATTTAAATATGGGTTTTCCCAAAGGTGCTTCCTCTTCTAATGCTGAGTGACACAATTTTTCCATATTTTTACATGATATCATTCTTAATATTTTTCTTAGTTCCTGTTAGCAGTTTGCTGTCTCACTGGGAATGTAAGTATACCTGTTACTTTATCTCTCTAACAACTTTAGCTTTTCCTTTTAAAAGTTATTTTTGGGTTTAATAACTATAAGATAGGCCTTATAATTATTTCGTTTGCGAAGGTATAGAGTTGTTACCTAGACTGCCCAGGTCTACATAATCTGTTTGTATTTCCTCTTCAGTTCCTGTTTCTGGTTCATTTTTTCCATTGAAGACAAGCTAGTCTTGTGTAGATATTTGTGTATGATGTGATTTTGTAAATTAAATCTTTACCTGTCTTTTCAGCCATATTATTTTTATGGTCCAACTTCTGCCTCAACTTTTCTTTGAATAAAATATTTTAAAAATATATTTCGAATTAAACCTGCTTACTTGACAAAAGTAATTTTTTTCATCATCTAATTTTCAAAAATACTTGTCAGGCCCTTGCAAGAGCATTCCCTGGAGTGCTGTACAGCAACACGAGGAGAAAACCATTTGTCCCCCTTCTTAACAAGGTGTAGAACAAACAAGAAATGAGAGAAAGGTGAATAAAGACATTTCCTAGTGAATCCCTTTCAAGAACTTGAAATCCAGGATGTAAAAGAAATCTTTAGTTCAGGAGTGAAAATGTATTACTTTTATAGTTAAGCAACAGCTTTTAGTTTTAACTGAATTGAGTTCTGTACTTTATTGTGTTAGAAATTTTGGATTTTTAAAAATATTGTTGAGTGAAGGTCTGCAACCCTCGGCATAAGGTCTGTAACCCTCGGCATAAGGTCTGTGGTCACCCATCCTACCAAGCGCTACTGTAGCTATTTACAGCCAAAGCAGGTGGCATCTGTAGTCGTGGTAGGCCTCGAGTCTACGTGTGTCCAGCCTTCCTTCACTAATCTTGTCCTCCTCCCATCCTTCAAACTAGGCGTTATTAGGCACTGTCCAATCAAGGTGTCCAATGGAAAGGCACTGGCCCCTTGACATCATTTTTAATATTTGTTATATAGAGCCTTTATTTAAATATTTCCTTGATTGTAAGTTTAAAAATTAAGCGTCCATCTGCTCCTTTTGTTTGCTTAAATAAGTAGAAACAAAGAGGTTAACAGTTGTGATTTCTGGGTGTTTATGTAAGTTTCCCAAGTACTTGGAATATGTTCTTCAGTTTATATAGCATATCAATAATTCTATTGAAATTCTAATTTCACAAACTAGGAGGCATATTTTTCTTTCCATGTCTATCATAAAATAAATTACATGGGTCTTTCCTGTACCTTCCTGTAAGTTGTAAAGCTTCAGATGTCTCACTACCCACTAATTAAGAGCGTGTCTTGTGTCTGTGAAGAGTGTAGAAGCATGGTGGCACAATCAAGGTCTAAGTCAGGATGCAACCACTTGTGGGAGAAGACTGCTGATTTCACTGCTGTGGTTAAGCCATTTAACCTGTAAAGGGGTTATATAATCAGAATTTCAGAATAATTCTTGCAGTACAGAGATGACTATGAGGGTGTTTTCTGGTGACAAGTATATACCTGCATACAATTTTTTACTGACATATTCTTTGAGATACATACCAAACCATTGTTCATGCTAATACCTTCTGTTCTTGATTATCCGCTCTATGGAGCAGTAAGAACTTAGTGTGAGTGGAGATTAGGATCAGAACCAGGTACTGCCTATAGGTACTTCTAGCCTCTGGTTCTGTTTGTGTGGAAGTTGTGGCCACTCTTTTGCTGTGGTACGAGCTATTAGTCTCCCTCCCTATTTTGTTTGTTTGTTTGTTTGTTTTCAAAATCATCTGGAAACCATCTGATATTCTTTTTCTAGATGTCCTGGAGCTTCTCATCGGAGAGTTGCCCTGGAGAAAAGGAAAACTAGTAGAACTCAGGCAGAGATTGAGAATGAAAATGGGCCCACTATACTAGATCCTGCAGGTACCTTATCTCCAGAAACAGACTGTTTGGGGACAGGCGCAGTGTCTGTGGAGCGGCACTTGACTTCAGCGTCTCTTCCCACATGGAGTGAGGAGCCTGGCCTTGACAACCCTGCCTTTGAGGAGAGCGCCGGAGCTGACAGTATGTGTGCGGCAACTCCTTGTGTGTTTCATCTCTGTTTCCTTTCTTCCCACTACTTGCCCAACATGTACTTTTTTCTTCTTTAAAGAAAAATTTAAAAAATAAAAATAAAACAAACAGAAATAAAAAAAAAACTTTATTGAGATATAATTTATATACGTCATTCACCCTTTTCGTTGTACAATTCTAACAGTTTGCATTTTAGAAACAAATCACAAATCTTACCCCAGAGGCGGATGGTTCTAACCCATCCCTTTTCTGTTGCAGTCTGAACTCCCTAGTCATTCACATAGTTATTACTGTCTGTGTGTCTGTGTTCAGAAACTTGTTTGCTTCTTGTCATAAGTCAACATCAAGAACTACACAGATGCTTTTCTGTGTCAGGTGCTGTGCTAAACATTTTATATGTATTAGCTATTTAGATGCTTGTAACATTTTAAGTTTGGGTTTTGTTTTCTTCTTTAACAAGAAAACAAGGCTTGAGAGATCAATTGGTCAAGTTTATACAACCAGTAAATGACTGGGTTTGTATTTGACTCCAAGACCATGCTTCTCACCATTGTACACCTCTGGTACCAGCCACTGCTCTATAACCCACTAGGAAAGTAACAGAAGGCCTGTAGTCATGGATCTTGGGCATATCATGGTAGTGGGCCTTTGATACTTCCTTTTAAAAATGATTTTCTTTTTCCAAGCTCTACTAAAAATTTGAATTCTGCCTGCTGCAACTATGCGCCTTCTTCATTTCCTACGTATCCGTTCAAGACCCACCGCTTCTTAGGAGCTTGATGTGGTTACTCTCTCAACACCTGTGCTGTTTCTACGCCACAGAGCGAGTGTTTCCTTTGTACTGCCTTGCATTATGTACAGTTGTTTTGTGGTCCAAACTTTCTCTCATCAATGAGGACTGGATGACTTTCTTTTCATATTTCTTAATCAAATCACTGTGTTGTCCCTAGTGATCTGATACATAGTAGCTATTTATTACTTACTGATCACTTTTAGTAGAGAAAATTTTTAGATAATCTTAACAACAGATATTTCGTCATTTTGTTTCTTATCTCGTGATACTGCTTAGCTGTTAATCATGTATTAATGTGACATATTTACCTGAAGATAATCAGAATATAAATTGTTGGATTTTTTTTTTTATTTTAAACATCTGTTTTTGTCTGTCTCATTTTTAACTTGGCAGCCACACAACAGCCACTTAGTTTACCAGAAGGAGAAATCACTACGATTGAAATTCATCGGTCCAATCCTTACATTCAGTTAGGAATCAGCATTGTGGGTGGCAACGAAACACCATTGATTAACATTGTCATCCAGGAGGTCTATCGGGATGGGGTCATTGCCAGAGACGGGAGACTTCTTGCTGGAGACCAGATTCTTCAGGTATCGGTTTTAATTATTCTGTTAACTTGTGCCTTTTTGTTCTATTCTTAACACTTAAACCTTAGAAAATTGTGCTGTTTTGGAACCTAAATTATATATAGGTTAGTTTTACTGTTTCTATATGCAAAACATCAGAATTTATCTGTAATTTGTGTTATGTTGCCATATACACAGAGCATTTTTTCTTCCTATCTTAATTTTCAGTCCTGCATGTGATGTGGCTTGGCACATGATCTCAGGCTCGCTGAACTAGCTGGACTCTTCCCTGGGCTGGCTAGCCTCTCCCTGCTTGGACTTCTTGAACGGCTGTTCAAGGGTCACCTTCATCCGTGTTGAAATTATCATCTCATTGGTTTTATTTTACACCCAGTTTTCCCACTCATTACCTTCATTGTTGGATTTATCCTTTTCTCTACAGATTACTAAAATCTAGAGAAGAAGGAACTGTGCAGCACTCGTAATTTATACCACAGATTATAAGATAGAATTCAGAAATCTTGCAGTCATCTCCTATCAACTCCCTAATGCACTCTCCTCAGCAAACACTCTAACTCTGCATTTTCAGTAATCTTCGCTCCCCTTACTGGTTGCCCTTTTCGAAGATGATCTTTAAGAAGAAACAGGTATTCTCCAAAAATAACTAGCGTGGGATAATATATTTTATTAGAAGGCAAGTTGAGATGAGGGGAGGAGGATGGTAAGAGTTCTACAACACCGGAGTTGATGTTAATACTGGCCTAGACCATTTTCATCATACAAAGGTGATATTAATTGATGCTTAAAAATGGATAACTTCTAGGAGAGAGAAGAAATACTCATGAACAAGAAAAAGTGTCTCCTGTCAACCTAAGCACAGGGATTCCTCTCTCTCCTTGGATTTGTGGTTCAGTCCTTCACCATGAACTGTTGGTATCTACCCACTACTTCCATTTTCCTGCCACTTTTTGAGTCTAGGACTTCTCTACTTCACATCTAATTTAGTAGAATACCCCATCATATACTTCTGCCTCCCAACTCTCCTCCCTTCAATTTGAAACAATCACTGCCAGGTTAATACATCAGTAACCCTGCTTGCCTTGCAAAGATTCAACTAGGAGGTCAAGTCCAGACTGATTAATAGTCAGGGTCCTCCGTGGTCTCTTCTACAACCCGCCTTCTTAATCTCAACTCTTCATTTCAGGCACACCAGCTCATTCATTTCTCATAGCGTTCTAGGCGCTGTACTAGTTGCTGGTGGTACATTTCAGAGCAAAATACTGACCTGTCCTCATGGAATATACAATCCAGTGGAAGAGCCAGACATAGCAATCTTCTTCCTTTCCTGCAAACACCATATTTTCCCACATTGCAGCCTGTCCTCATCTCATGCACCAGTTTGTTCACCTTCGTCCTTAAAGCTTTTGTTCAGCCATTCTCCCCCATACTGATTCCTCCTACATTAGTTATTATTGACATTCATCACTTTTCTCTTCATCACTTGGCACGTGATCAGTTACAGTGAATTGTGTGAACATTTTACGTATGTAGGCATGATCTAAGGTAATTGCAACCACCCTAATGGTACAGATTATGATACAGATTTCTCATAGCTTATAATAAGTGCTCAGAAAATACTTGCTGAGTCAATAAAAGAGTGAATTTGAATATAACATGCTGTTGGGAATAGCCATCTCCTTTATTAGAATGAAAACTTGGTTAGGATTTTTAGTTCTTGAAAATAAATCTCTAGACTTGGGTCTGGGGGAGGCTACAAAGGCAGCCAGGATTGACCCTGCTAGGGATTCTTGGGTTTGGTTTCCACTCCCACTTGTATGCTGCTTTTCATGGTGTATTATTCCTGAAAATAATTAACATCAAGCCCAAAAGCCTTCCTTCATTACCCCTAGTGTGGCTGAGACAGACTGAACTTTCAAACAGTGTTTTGTTTTTTTTTTTTTGCCAAATACTTAGACATAATAGAGGAATACAGGAATATAACTAATCCAGCTTATATAAAATCAGATTCCTGATCCAGTCATAGCTAGCTATTTAGTTATCCTAGCTGCATTTTATGATATTAGTACTCTAGCTGCACAGGCTGGCACAACTTGTAGGACCCCTTGTATTATTTACGTCCTAGCTCCTGACTTGATTTTGCAGAGAGGGACTCTTATAGCTCATTTCCCAGATTCATCCTCCCAGATGTCTTGACACTTTGGCGGTCAGGACCAGGAAAGGCAGATAGTCCTTTTCTGCAGCCCACTGAGTGCTCTTGGACTCTCCCTCTTCTGGGCTTTTTAGCTGAAGTGTAAATGTACACTTATTTCTGTGTTTTGCTACTAGCCCAGTATTGTTACCATATTTATACATTTTTCATTCTCTTTTTTAATTTTAAAAGTAAAAACAAATGTTTTTATTTATATTTCTTTGAATATAACTGAGATTCATTTAAGTTTTTTTACTAATACATTTCATCAGTGGGCTTGTTTCTATTTTAGAGAATGGTTCATTAACACAACTGAATCTTTAGACCTCAAAAGATTATAATTATCTGAAATTATCAACCATGTTTTTGGGAATTAATTCAAAGTTATAAAGTCTACATTGTAGAAATTCCACTGCATTATTACTGTTTATGGTAACCTGTATACTAATAACTCCACTAATGGCAATCTTACATCTAGTTTAATGATTCAAATTGATGAGAAAGGTCTGAGCACCTAACCTGATTAATGCATTCACAAAGGGTCTCTTCTGTTATAGGCCCTGACTTCTGGTTGGCTTTTAACTGGTGTGTTGGAGCCAATACGTAAAGCCACTCCCCTTTCCCACATACGGACTAGTTTTGGTTATTCAAAAGTAAACACTTGGAAGGGAGGCCTCTTTGGTTACCTCCAACTTTGTATAAGCTGAATAAATACAACACAGTGAGCCAGTTTGAAAATCTTGAAGAGGCAGTAAGATGGTTCATTTGCAGACCAGAGAGCTAGCTTGCATTTTCATTTTTGCAGACCGTATACATAAGCAGTGTGTGTGGCTTTGGTGGTTTTCCCATATTTATATATATTTATTTACATACACAAACATTATTAAATAGCCTCTTTGAAAAGAAGAACCATATGTCCTCAGAGCCTTTTGCTACTCTTAAGAGTTTCATATGCAGCCTCTTTGAGCAGTTTTGAAGAAAAAAAATACTGCTATTATAAATTACCTCAATATCATTATTATTATTAAAAGTAATATAACTTAGAACATTATTAAGAATAAGTATTTTCAGTTTAATGAAGTCATCAGTAATGTATGCGTTTTCAGTTCTGAAGGAAAATAATTACAGCTGTTGATTGTATTGATTAAAAAAAATTTAGCTCAAAAATGAGATAGTTTGCTATGCTGATGTTATTTTTACAAAATCTAGAAACAATATTTTATTTGCTTTATCTGAATTTCACCGGCAACCATGCATTCCTGGAGGAAAAATATTTTTCCAGTTGTAGAATACTCCCCAGCCTCCTTCACAAAGATGTGATGAGGCTGCATGTTTACACATGGCTGAATTTTAGCCAGACATTTTGTAAAGTCATTTGTGATATGTGTGATATGTCTGAATATAAGATAGAAAAATGTGAACCTACAGGTAGGTAGCTTTTTAGCTAAATAGCTGGAAATGGTGGTTTAACTAATGTATCTATGTCTGCCTGGATTTTAGAAGCTGCTTTCTAAATATAATAGAACTTCAGAAGTTCCGTTTGACCTTGTATTATTCAATACTTTTACCAAGGACTTGGATGACTACCAAATTCATAGATGTTGCAGACTTGGGAGAAAGCAAGTTTGTGTGTGACATCTATGCATTTGGTGATTGCATTCTGAAAGATGTTAATAGGTCAAAATCAACAAAATTCAAAACAGTAGTATTTACAACTATCAATCCTAAGTAAATAGGAAGAGGGGAGTCTTGCCTAATGTGGATTTGTGTGAAAAAGATGTAAGAATTTTAGGTGATCATAAGCACCTAACTCAGAGCCTGTCAGATAACAGATGGTCAGAGGATGTTGGTTTCATCTCAGACCTATTCAGAGAAGAACTCTAATTGTGATAAATGCTAAGAATCATGCTCACTCTTGTAACTAAAGAAATAATTGAAGTTAGGTGTATTTTCTAAGTGCTGTTACATATCCAAGGATCAGTCACTATACTGTTTTCAAGGTTATAAAGGTGGAAACATAAATGTTATCTGAGTATTGAATAATGCATTAGATATACATTCTATTTTACTTTTAATGGTAAAAGCTGTAATGACTTTTGCACCAGCCTAATACTTGTGTGCTGAGGAATTAGAGTGAAATTACAATTAACCTGGTTTTCTTTCAAGTAAAAGTCACTTATCTAAAATAAGGTTGTATACCTGGAATGTGCTACTTTCCTTAAAATAACAATTTATTTTCTCTAGCTTAAGTGTATTTAATTTGGAAAAAGCAAATTTGTAATCTAGTAAAACTTAAATTTGTGTTCCACTAGAATTAGTATTTATTTCATTAGCACTTGCACATGTTGATCTGTTCATTCTCATACTGATCCCATGAAGTAAAACACATTTTACAGATGAGGAGACTCATCTAGACAAGTTCTGTAATTTGCCTAAGGTTATCTTATACTAACTTATGCCTTATACTATCTTATACTAACTTATGCCTAAGTTAGTAAATGGTAGTGCCTAGGACTCTAATTCAAGACTGTCATTAAAGCCCATGATCCCAGCTACTATTCTCTCCTTGATGCTAGTCATTGTAAGTTAATATTAGAAACTCTGTTTTTAAATGTCTTTAATGTGGTTTTCTTTGTAAATAATGATTGTTTAGCATTCTCACCATACTTAGCACTCTCACAATATTTAGTTTCCCTTGGAAATGTTACATAAACGTTCCTACAAATTGGAAAAATTAAAGGTTGTCACAGTTTGGTCGCAATTCTTTTTTTCTAGGTCAACAACTACAATATCAGCAATGTGTCCCATAACTATGCCAGAGCTGTCCTTTCCCAGCCGTGCAACACACTGCATCTTACTGTGCTTCGAGAGAGGCGCTTTGGCAACCGAGCACACAACCATTCTGATAGTAACTCTCCACGAGAAGAGGTTTTCCAAGTGGTTCTTCATAAACGGGACTCTGGTGAACAGCTTGGCATTAAATTGGTGCGAAGGACAGATGAGCCAGGGGTTTTTATTCTTGACCTGCTGGAAGGGGGGTTGGCTGCGCAGGACGGCAGACTCAGCAGCAATGACCGAGTACTAGCCATCAATGGGCACGACCTGAAGCATGGAACTCCGGAGCTTGCTGCCCAGATTATTCAGGTAAACCCTCTTGGCCTTCATTCCAAAGGCTTGGCCGAAATGATCATATAGCAATATTTGTTTTCATTGGCCAATAACATCAGAATTCAGGGGACATTTTATATTTCATTAGAAAATCAGGTATGGCTACCTGAATTCTTCAAAATCCACACTAGTATAACTTCATTGGAGATAGTCTTTTCTAAAAACTGTATTCCTGTGAACTTTGGGGATGATTGTTTACAGAGCGTAGGCTCTACTGTTTCATATTCATTTCTCATTTGGGTCCTGGATTCTATTATTAAGCCAGATGTAGCAGATGGTAGTGTCCACCTTTTAGAAGTGAGGAAAGGGAGGCTCAAAAGAGCTGTGATTACCAAGGATCTGACTTACCTGGTCTCTTAACTCCCTGTCAGGATCTACATAAATAGGGGAAGAGTAACTCTTATCTCGGTAGTGCTTTGTTGTTGTTTTTAAGGAATTCGCGGTGTTTAAAATTCATGATAAAATTTGTCCTCATAGCATCTTTGTGACGTAAGTAAGGATAGTCATTATTAGAGGAAGAACATGTTTTTCATAAAAGCATGAAGATAGATACGTTGGAAAGTCATCCAGACAAGATCTACACGTTCTGCAACATGCCATAGCATTTAATGGTATGAGCAACTTCTACAGTGATAAGGATGCAACAAAGAGATGTTTTTCTTAAAGTTAGCAAAACAAAACACTGTAAAGGAAACCAAGAATTATGTAATTGAGCATCAGGAAGTAGGGTAGGCCGATAGTCATTGAAAAATGTGTTTACAACACGGAAATAACAATGAAAATTTAAGACTATGAGAAAACCCTGGTCTCAACCCTCTTTATTGTATTGAGAGGAGATTCTGATATTGGTGTAATTTCATAGACTTGAGGTTTAAAGAAATTGGATGCCTTAAAAATTTCCTCAGATCAAAGGCAACATTAGGACCTCTGTCTGTGGGTATCAGCCAGCAGCTGCACCACTAAAACCCAGCTCATCTTGAAAGAGTGGAGATTGGTGGGAGGGAGAGGAGAAAGGAGGAGGAGGAAGAAGAAAGCTAATAGAGTTGTAGCATTTGTTTGAAAGAGTCAAGTGAGAGGCCAGATCAATAAGACAAAGTAATAGATGGACTATATGTATTTCAGGCAATGTTTAAATTATCTAATCTAGTTCATTCATTTGGATGATTCTAACTAAATTTCTAACCAAAATGTGAAAAATATAGATACACAGGTAGAAAATATATTTTAAATTGTCCATGATCATATTTTATATTTGGATGTTATAGTTTCATCGTATTTTGTGCTATAGTTTTCTCCAAATAATGGAAAACTGAAGTTGCTCAATTTGTTTCTTTTTGAAAATAAGTAAAAGCCTTATTGTTTTTGGATTTTAAAAAAATAACGTATACTCCATGTCTTAAAAGGAGACCAATAGTAAATGATTTTAGTAAGGCATTAAACTTGTTTCTCACATATTTTCTAATGTAAGAATTGAAAATAAAGTGATTTCTTAACATTATTGACTATAATCATGGGAGAGGTCTCCACTTTGTACCACAATTTCTTTAAAGCAGGCTATCATATTTTCCTATAGGAATTACAGCCAAATGGCATTGTGGTCATGACCAAGACTCAGCATCAAATAAATTAGACTTATACTTTAAAAGGAAGCATTAAATAACTTGTAAAAATGTAAACCAATGTAAACGTATGTTCAAAATATGATAGCTAACAAGCCTCTAAGTTTAAAACAATAGTCATGAACCTCTAAAATAATTTAACACTTGAGATGTGTGTGTCACATTCACACACATATGCTATATATATATACACACATACATACAAAGTCTTGTTATGCAGGATTTCTGTAGTCATTCTTTTCAAGAATGTTGATGCTGATGTCCTAGTTTTGACTTAGAGCTATAGCAGCAGAAACAAAGCTGTGCAGAATTTCATTATTATTTTGGAAGTAGCCACCATGGAAATTTATTTCAGAAGTCACAATGGACTTTAATCAAGTTTCAAAGCAGTTCTTCCTTTTATTTTCTTTCCTTTGCTCTGTCTTGCAATATCAAGGCCAACCTTGAAGATGCAAAGAAGTATTACAAGAAAAGTTACCAGTCATGGGGAGATAAGAACCCAGGCAGTGTGACCACTTTGCCTAGGTCATTTTGGAGGTGGGGTTGCAGAGGGCATGCCCAAGATTTTTTGTGTGTATGCGCTTCAACTGCAGCAGTTTTAAGATATTAGCTAATGAGACAAACTCATTCCTTTTGCCACCAGGTGCTTACAGTCACTGCCCAGATGACACCCTGGTACCGTGATTGAGAAGTGCATTGAAAGTTACACTGCGTGTAATCTTTAAAATGACAAACATCATTAGTCACTTGTGGTAATGTATTTGTGTTTTCTCTAGGCCAGTGGGGAGAGAGTGAATTTAACAATTGCTAGACCAGGGAAACCCCAGGCTGGTAACACCATTAGAGAAGCAGGAAATCATAGCAGCAGCAGCAGCAGCCAGCACCACACACCACCACCGTATTACAGCAGACCAAGCTCACATAAGGTGAGGATTTTTTTTTTATGCCACCATCAAAGGATCATCATTACAAGCTGGTAAGATTTCAATGAAGGGTTTTTGTGTGTCACTCATACCTCAGTAAAGCAGTTTTTTTAAAAAAGATTCAAATGAGGGTTGTTATTCTGTTGAAAAATATAGGTGTTTGGAATGTGAAATGTATATGTTTTGCTACCTTGGAGAGTGACTGCGTTGTTCCTTAGAACTAGAGATAGTTTCTTGGAGGGGAAGTTTCCTTTGCCAGGTGATAAACGAGAGGCATGAAATCTTCTGCTTGTTTAATCCTACTTGAAAGTGGAATTATCTTGGGTTGCTTGTTTAAATGTAAGAGTTAGTTATTGAAAAAACATAATGAAGACAAGATTGACAAATGTATACTTGGCAATTGAGCCTGTTGCCTACAGAACCAGAATTAGATACGTGAAGATTAAACATATAAATCATGAATTTTGATAGGTACATATATAGCATATTTCTTTTTATGTTAAAGCTTAGAAGAATATTACCCTAAATCATTTAAAATTCCCATATGTTAAACTTTGTTACTGTTTCTTCAGAATCAGTATTTCACTGGTTTTATAATGTATTCTACCTCAGCTGAGAATTTTGATACTACCTCACTTTCAGTCCAAAAATCTGAAAGGATGGTACTTTCGCATTCTTGATACAATTTACTTCATTTGATCCCTCATTTGAACTCTTAACTTCCAGTGGGCCAGGAGTTTTAAAACAATGATGCGAATGATGCTTACCCAATTACGTGAAAATAAAAGCTAAATGTGAGCTACCAGAGTAATTCACCTTAAGTAAAATTAAATTGCTTTACTAAGCAAAAACTTTCTTATTGTCACCTGAAAGTACAACATTTGAGTGAATAATTAGCTTTGGAGTCTGTCTCTGGTACCCTAAGAAAGCATAGCTTAAAGACACAGTATTTTTGGCCCATCAGGTTTATATAGTTTTCTGAGCTTAAGTTCTGTACAGACTTGTCACTGGTCTTTGGTTTAGTTAATACTTAAAAGAAATTATAATCACAGACATCATTCTCATTTCTGAGCAAAACTCAAAATGTATGAAGGAAACCTATAATTTGCCTTTAAATAATGACTGTGGAAAAGGAGTAATTGTTTTAAATAGGAATTTTTGAATAGGCGTTGTTTCATATACCTAGTCCTTGTTTCACAAGTTTTGTATACATATAAAACTATAGTATAAGGTACAAGTTGGTAATTGAATCTTTTATGTTATTGAATTTTATAATTGGAGATATGGGTATATATAACAGTATTATAGTTTTAAGAGAGTTTGAAAAACTGTAATTAATAATTCCAGTATTCATATAGCAAACTGTCCTTAATTCAATTTGTTTTGGGCACATGTATTTTTCTGTTATAACTATGCTAATTCTGATTCTCTTTAATTTTATATGACAGTATTCTAAATAGTGATGCTGAACTTATTCTATTCCAAGCACTCTGCAAACCTGGCTGGTTAGAAAAACCACTTGAAATGGAATGTGTTCATTTAGCTATTTACTACTAACATGCTCTGCTTGTTATGTCAAATCCTGATACAGCATAGTAAAAGTCTCCTAGGGAAAACACATGCAAATTCACCAGAACAATCTTTCCAGACAATTATAATCATTCTGAAAAAAATAAAGTATATATGTTAGTCTACTACAAAGCTTCCCAGTAGCTGTTTTGATAAACATTCATGTAGTTTTAGGAAGTTCCTTGAAGCATACTGAGTATAATCTTTGAAGTTTGGTTTGGTTCCATACATTTCAGACACTTAGAGTAATAAAACACCCACACTTAACTGCTTAAATATGTAAGAACTGAACCTGCTTAAATAAATATACTCAAGGTTGAGTTTACCTGAGTTGTCTTCAGAATAAAGTTGTGTTTGTCTAATTTTGAAGGCTGCTGACAAAAATGTCATACCTTTGGATAGGAGACTGCCTTAAAATGTTTACAAATTTTCTCCTTGGTCATAACATTTTCTGGGAATACTATGCTGCTATTACAGATAGCTCCTTTGGTAAAATTTCAAGAGTATAATTTTACATCTGGAGAAGGGTAGATAGGCCTAGAATTCCAGGCCCTGATTTAGAGATTTGATAAATGCCATTATTAACAGTTAAATACATGTCAGTTCTCTAAACTAATGTGACTTAAGGAAATGTTATAATTCTGTAAACATAATTTGTATTTTTTATTTTTTATATTAACAATGTTAATTATCTACAACATTCTCTTAACAGTTAATAAGTTTTAAAACCTTCTGAGACATTATCTTGCACTGTACACTTAATGGGATAGTTCTTGTGTGGGTGCATATATACAATATGTACATGTAGTCTATCACACTATACAGACATATACAAAATACTATTTATATTAATATATATCATACATACTTTTAACACACGTAAGTTTTGAATCCCAGGACAGTTGCCTATATTAACATGACTCGGGACAAGTTACATGACCTCCCTAAGTTTGTTTCATCATTTGTAAAATGGGGTCAGTAATAATATATAATTTCAGGACTTTTGTGAAGTTTAAAGGAAATAATGCATGTAAAGGCATTAGCTTTTCACAGGCTAAGCCCAAATGTTAATTATTACTTTAATATTAATATTGCATATGTACATCTTATTTTTTACTGAGTTCTAATTCAAAAGAAACGTGATGTTTTAAATTCTTTTTCTTTCAGGAGCATCTCAATAATAAATAGTAGTAACAAATGTCAGTAAAAATGGGAGAATATTAATTCATTGGGAATTTATTTCCCTGTCATCAACTTTTTCAAAAATTCAGTCACTTTGTATCCTTTTAGCTTTTCATGAAGATTTTGGAGGTAGATTTGCAACTTCTTCATGATTTGAACACTCATAGTCCTAGTCAGTGAGAATCAGGAGATAGGTCGATGGCCTTTTTTGGCAGTTGACAAAATCTATACTTTCGTGCTATTCTGTCAACTTGTCTTTCAAAGAAATGAGGAGAAAGATGGAAGTAAAATTAATTGATTTGTCTTCAGAATCTTAAAACTCAAAAGCATCATTTACTTTAGTGCAGCTGATCAAAGATGAAGCTCAAACAAATTATACAAATGATGTGCTTATTTTACTTTGACTGCCGGATTTTAGCAGTCCTGAGTTTCTTCAGGTACATAAACAGTCATATGAAAATAACATAGTCCAAAATTTGACACTGATCCACAGTAGACTTATTAAGAACTGTATATTACTTTCATTTGCAATTAAGGAATATAAAAAATAATTACTGTATAAATGCCTTGTATGTTATTACCTTAGTTTGAAGTAATAACTTCACTTCAACTATATTTTATTCATTTTCCAATGATTTTTTTCTTGTATGTTTTAGGATCTTACTCAGTGTGTTACATGCCAAGAAAAACACATTACTGTAAAGAAGGAACCACATGAGTCCCTTGGCATGACTGTTGCTGGGGGCAGGGGAAGTAAGAGTGGTGAACTGCCCATCTTTGTGACCAGTGTGCCGCCCCATGGCTGCCTTGCACGAGATGGCAGAATAAAGAGAGGTAAGATGGGATCTTGAAAAATTTTAGCACATCTTATTTCTGAATTAAATGCACATTTAAAAAAATAAAAGAGTATCTACAAAGTATCTATTAAACATGACTTTTTAAAATCCTTTAAACTGTCCCTTGCATATGGAAGCATAAAGGCATTCTATGAGGTTAGAAAAATGCCTTATATAAAGGGAAGTTGCTGAACCTTGACGACAGTACCAGAATTTGCTAATAGTTACTCAGACTGTTAGATTATTTTATCTTAGGAAAAGATCCTCTAGCATTAAAACAGACTTAGATACTCCAAAGGGCCATCTCACTGAAAAATAAATGTTTCTTTTAATAAAGTGTCTGTAGAAGGGGACTCAGAGAGGAGGTGAAGTAGAAGACAAAATTAATTTTAGGGATAAATGCATTTGCCGTTTCATATTCCTTATCAATGCTATATAATTTGTATAGATAGGGGTTGCAGCTAGCCTCTATTACCATGGTAAAAATAGCAGTCTCCATTGACTTAGTTTGTATGAGGTAAGAAAAGTGACTCTGAAAACTTACTTTTCCAGGAATGAAGTTGAACCCCTACCTCACACCATAAACACAAATTAAATCATAATGGATTCAAGATCTAAATATAAGAGCTGAAACTCTTAGAAGAGAACACAAATGTAAATCCTCATGACCTTGGATTAGACAGTAGTTTCTTAGATATGTCACTATAAGCAAAAGCAACAAAAGAAAATGTAGACAGACTGGACTTTAAAACTGCAAACTTTAGTGCTGCAAAGAACACAACCAAGCAAATGAAAAAATAACCCACAGAATGGGAAAAACATTTGAAAATTATATATATGACAAATGGCTTGTGTCTAGAATATATGTTCTTACAACTCTAAAAGTCAGAAAGCACAACCTAAAGATGAGGAAAGAATCTGAATAGACATTTCTCCAAGAAGATAAATAAATAGCCAGTATTCCCATGAAAAGATGCTCAGGCTGGGTGTGGTGGCTCACACCTGTAATCCCATGACTTTGGGAGGCCAAGGCAGGTGGATCGTTTGAGCCCAAGAGTTTGAGAACAGTCTGGGCAATATGGCACAACCTTGTCTCTACAAAAAATACAAAAATTAGCCAGCTGTGGTGGTGTGAACCTGTAGTAATCCCAGTTACTCAGGAGCTGAGGTGGGAGGATCACCTGAGCTCCAGAGGTCAAGGCTACAGTGAGATGAGATCATGCCACTGTACTCCAGCCTGGCATCAGAGTGAGACCCTGTCTCAAATGCAAATCAAAACCACAGTGAGATACTACTTCACAACCAGTAGGATGACAATAATAAAAAAGACAGCCAATAATAAACACTGGCAAGGATGTGGAGCAATGGAAACTCTCATTAATTGCTGGTGGGAATATAAAGTGGTACAACTGTTTTTGGAAAACAGTTTGGTAGCTCCTCAAAGAGTTAAACTGATTCCTCATATAGTTAACCATGTGACCAGCAATTCCACTTCTAGAGATATGAAAACAACTGTTCATATGAAAACTTGTATACCAGTGTTCATAGCAGCATTATTCACAATAGCCAAAAAGTAGAACCTCGAATGTCTATCAGCTGATGAATGGATCAATGGAATGTGGTCTACCCATACAACAAAATATGATTTGGCCGTGAAAAGGACTGAAGTACTGGCACAAATTACAGGGTGAACCCTGAAAATATTATTCAAGTAAAAGAAGCTAGATATAAAAGACCATGTATGAGTCTATTTACATGAAATGTTCAGAAGAGGCAAATCTGTAGAGACAGAAAGTAAATTAGTAGTTGCTTAGGGTTGGGGAAGGGGAATGATGGGTATAGAGGGAGTAATTAAAATGTTCTCAAAATTACTGTAGTGATGCTTGCACAACTGTGAATATACTAAAACCTTAAAATTATATTCTTTAAATGGGTGAATTGAATAGTATGTGAATTATTTTCTCAAGCTGCTATTAAGTAAAGGTTATTTGTCCAGTTGTAGTATTGGGTAATTTTATTTCCTTTTTGTTCTTTTAATGATTTGCTGTAATAATCTGAAAAGCTGATGATAAATTGGGAGAGATAAATTTCTGTAGACTTTGTAGCACAAATGTCTGCTTCCTACAAAACTAATCTTTCCTAACCTTTGATATAATCCCCATTGCTGTTTTTTATTATATTACTTAACAGAGCAACAGTTCTTTTCTTCCTCAAACAGGGAAGGCATTCAGACCACAAGTTTCATTTCTTTGTGTGGGCCCAGGGATAGCTTCTCTGTACATATTCTGATATTTGCCCTGAATGAACTATACAGGGCTGTCCTTATGTATAGAACTGTGTAAATATAAAGCAGAATATATTAAACATTTATTTCTAAGGGCAAAGGATCAAATGATTTTTGATTGAACAGAATTGTAGAAATCTCTGAAACTCTAAGAAGAGAAATGAACCTGCCCAGGGCCTGTACACAACTAAACTTAAACTGATGATTCGAACTTCCAATCATGTCAAGCTGCCTCAGGCCACACTTTTTCCCATGTATTATGACATTATTTTAAAATTATGAAATGTTTTCTGTGTGTTGGGTTTCTTCTCATTATAAAATTTACAAACAAATAATAAATGCCATTTATTATTATACCTTATCTCATCAGAGTTGTGGAAACTAACTTTTGTTGCTTAGTTTATAAACAAAAAGAATTGCAGGTGAATACTCAGTGGCTCAGCTCATTTTTCTTGTTTCTTCATCTGAATAGGTGATGTGTTGCTGAATATCAACGGCATTGATTTGACCAATTTAAGTCACAGTGAGGCAGTTGCAATGCTGAAAGCCAGTGCCGCATCCCCTGCTGTTGCCCTTAAAGCACTTGAGGTCCAGATTGTTGAGGAGGCGACTCAGAACACCGAGGAGCAGCCAAGTACTTTCAGCGAAAATGAGTATGATGCCAGTTGGTCCCCATCATGGGTCATGTGGCTTGGGCTTCCAAGGTACTGAGCGCTTTCTTGTTTTATGGAAATCATAATCATACTTGCAACCCTTATCAGTGTGTAGCATGATAAATTTACCCGTTGGAATAAAAAAAAGCTTTAATTCAATAAAAGTAGCAACATCAAATCAAACTACAAAAGAAAAGGATAATTTTTCTTAGGATATTACATTTTAAAAGGTACACAAAGAAAGCAGTTGTGTCTATTCCTGTAAGGCTCCTCAGTGGGCTAGCCATGAGATTGGATAACCCGGCCTCTTGCTTAGAAAAGCTGTCATTTACCAGCACTCATTCTGCTATGTGCTGAGACTTCATGCATTTTTCATCAGAAAAACCAGGCCAATCTTGGGGCCTCCCCCGATCTCAGAAGCCTTTCTTAATACCTTTTTAATTTTTTTAAACTCTCCCTAAAAGAGGCAGTATTTAAACTCAATTTTTATTGGATGCAAGAGTCTGTTAAGCCAAACCATAAGTGTTCAAGAATGGCTGTTTCACTTTTGTTTTTTATCAGTGTGACCAGCCAAGATATGCTGTGGTTGGTCAGCGCTGGGGTCACAGAAGCACGTAGAACCTCCAGTAGCATCCCAGGGTGCATTCCTTTCCACGGTTGTTGTTGTTTGACATTTGAGATAGGAAGAATGTGTGTTCCTATCATTATTTGTTGTTGTTGCCTAATCCATTTAGATTCTTACTGTACATAAGAATACTAAAACTATGAAGCATTTTGACTCTTGACCACGTATGAAAAGTATTGATTCTTTAAAATAAAAATAAACAATAAGAATTTGCTATTTTCTGAGCCACCTGACTTGGATACGTTCATAACAACAACTAGCGTTTAGATAGTGCTTCAAGGCTCTTTGTGCGTAGTGGGTGAGAAGTGGTCTACTCATGCAGTGGCCGGGCAGCACGTCGCAGACCTCGGAACTCGTCTGCACCTCTAATGATGGAGCAGGCAGAGAGCAACAGGGTCCTGGAGAAACTTGGTCCCTAGTGCTTCCTTTAATTTCCTTATCTGTTATACCAGTCTAGTTTGGGGATTGGCACATTGACCTCTTTGTTCAGAGCATTTTCTGGTGTGCCAGGCATAATAGCAAAGATTTTAGATGAGAAATAACAGTATAGTAAAATCTATTTTTGAGCCCACCGGTGTTGAAAGAATACCTGTCAATAAAAGGCTACTATTCAATGTGTGCATGGAGGTTTCTGTTGAATGCAAAGCTATATTCAACAGCCATGTGTCCTCCTCGATGGGTACAGGTGGCCCCTACATGCAGGTTTCACACCAAATAGTGTGGCAGCTCTACTCTGCTTTTCTTGAAAAGGGAGGTTTCTTCCACTGCAATTTGTTCGTGTATACAAGAAAGCTATTTGTTTCAGAAGATGCAGCATTAGGAAAATAACCAGCACTGTCCCTTTAAATCCAGGCCAGTGCATGGGACCTTGTTCCATCCCAGAAGCCTTTCTTATCAGTGAGCTAAGAAACTAGATAAGATGAGAAGGTCTGGCATGGTAAACATCGCTTTATAGAATTGGCTTTATTAAGAAATAATAAAACATGATCTTTAAAACTATTTTATTTATATTATATATATTTATTATTTTATTATGGATTAAAAACAGGAAATCTTGCCTTCCATGCATTTAGATCTGGTTCCACCTAAAGATGAAAGATACTTATTTATTATAAAGAGATTTTTTTTTCTGTGTCATTTAGGTGTGGTTTTTTTGTTTTTTTGTTTTGTTTTTAAGATTTTACTCACTGTTTCTTCCCGAATCCATAGAGCTATGGAAACATAAGTACATTTTTTTCCCCTCCCTCTCTGGACACATCCTCCAATCTGGCAGTATCATTCTAACTATAGTTTCTCAGTGTCTATGATACATTTATATATGCATGTGTGTGTATAGATGTGTATATATTTTCTTTTTTTAAAAAAGATGAGGTCTTGCTCTGTCACCCAAGCTGGGATGATCATAGCTCACTGCAGCCTCAAGCTCCTGGGCTCAAGCCATCTTCCTGTCTCAGCCTCCCAGTAGCTGGGACTACAGGCACGTGACACTGTACCCAGCTTGTCTATGACAGAAAAAAAAAAGAAAAAGATTTTTTGTTAGTGTTTTCCAGATTGATTTCTCTATTTTGGGAAGTAAGAGTCTCCCTTAAAATGAAAACATCCTAAGGAAAGGAGAAAATAACAACTCCTCATGTAGACTAAAAGCCTGCAGGACCTTCAGAAAAGAGAAATAATGATCTGCCTTCTTTTTGGAAGCTGTGCTCCTAGTCTTTTTCTTCTTTCATTCGCGTGCTGGGCTTGGCAGTACTAGACCTCTTTCATCCCACGTTACAAGTCCTCTTGTAGATGAAAGTGATTAGTAGAATTGAGGACTTTGTTGACAATGCAGTGAGCAGATATAGGTACATAACCTTTCTGTACAGGTTACTGAGGTGTAATTTGTAACCAGGTTCTCTACGTGTGTGTGTGTGTGTGTGTGTGTGTGTGTGTGTGTGTGTGTGTGTGTGTGTGTGTGTCTTCACTTGGGAAGACTAAAAAACGTTGGAGAAATTCGAGTCTACCTAGGACTGTGTCTCTGCTAGAAAATGGATTGTCAAAATAATCTATTTATTAATAGCCCTTTTTCTTTTTTCCAAGAGTGGTAAATATAACATGGTGTGAGGTAATAACAAAAATAAGCGGCTATAAAAGCCTCCATGTTAATGTTTTCTTTATTTTTGTGTTTGTTTATAGTACACTTCATAGCTGCCATGATATAGTTTTACGAAGAAGCTACTTGGGAAGTTGGGGCTTTAGTATCGTTGGTGGATACGAAGAGAACCACACCAATCAGCCTTTTTTCATTAAAACTATTGTCTTGGGAACTCCTGCTTATTATGATGGAAGATTAAAGTGAGTCTTGTTTTAATTAATGATGTGATTCATGTTGATGACACCGAACATGATCTAGACCAGGGGTCAGGGGTCAGCACCAAATCCAGCCCATTATCTGTTTTTGAAAATAAAGTTTCATTGCAGTGCAGCTACACTTGCTGGTTTATGTACTCTCTGGCTCCCACACTACACTAGCAGAGTTGGTGTCGTCGTGACAGACTGTGTGGGTCTTGAAGCCTAAAATATTTACCATCTGACCCCTTACAGAAAAAAAATTTGCCAATCCCGATCTAGACTGAAGTGTTACCTTTACTATCTTGTCACTTATAGCTGTTTCATTAATCTGATGACAGAAACTGAACCTGAGGTATTTCATCGGACATATTTCATTCATCATGTGATGTGACGTTGAGCACTAAGTTTCCCACACAGCCTACTCAGGTTCTGTCCTGTCATTAGATGACTCTGCTTTGTTTTTCTCCATAGCATTCCTCTCTACCTGAGATCGTATTTATGCAAGCTCCATAAGGGAGGGATCTTGTTGCATTTATTGGTATATCCCTAGCAGTCATAACAATACCTTACATAAAGTAAGATCTCCATAAATATTTGATGAATGAATGTACCATAGCTTACAGGATGCCTGGCGCAGTGCTAAGTGCTGTGCATTCATTATGTAATCTTAACAATCCTATGAGGTAAGTTTCTTTATTATTTCTGTTTTAAAACAAACAAGATAACTGAGGTTTGGAAAGGTTAAGAAACTTGCCCACAATGAAATAGCTGAAAGTGATTGGCTGGCATTCAGACCCAGGACTATCTGGCTCTAGATCCCTGGACTTTAACCCCTCTGCCAGCCTCTACCACTGCGCAAAAGTCCTCGCTCAGTGTACAGCGTCTTATCAAAGCTCGGGCACTGGGAGAAGAAAAGAGAAGGTGTCATGGCAAGAGATCATCACCAGCAGAGAGGAGGTGGTTGGTTGTAAATTCTTAATACCTGCTTTATGAAGGAAGAACCATTTCTTAAACAGTAAATGTTGACACTCTATATAGAATGCTATGCAGATGGAAAATGTACACTGTTTGCAAGGGGTAAGTGACATCTAAATAATGTGTGGAAAGGTGATTGGGAGTGGTATGCTCCAGGTCAGCCTATATTGATAAAGATGAAAAAAAAATGAGGAAAGCATAGGGAAAAATGAATTAATCACTCTCTTAGCTAAGTTACTCAACCAGTCTGGGCCTCTGTTAATTATAATTTGTATTCCTCCTACTTCCAAAAAGAAATTGAAGTAGTCAACAGTAAAATAGCATATTTATGGTATAAATAGAAGACCAGAAACCATAAGGATAATTATGGTAATTATAAGGCTGGAAAGGTCTTCCAGTTCATCATCCATGATAATTCTGCTTAGAGTACAGTGAGTGTCAACAGCTGAAAGAAGAGGAAGTATGGGTCTTATTTCCAACTTAATTCAACCCTCAGATGTATGAGCTCTAAGAATGAATAGAGAAATAGCAGTCAAAATAATAAGCAACCCCCTTCAAATGCATGACTTGATATTTTTTTAAAGAGAGAGCGTATTTACTCTATATTTTGCTTAAATTAGTGTGAAAATTACTCTGCTTGTCCTTGACATTCACCGACTGGTTATGGAGTCGTTGGCACAGGGGTTTCCTTGATTGGCAAGGGAAAGCCAGCATAGGCTTAACAGCCGTCCCAGACAAAGTAGATTATACACCCTAATCATTGACAGTTAAGTGGTAAGTGAAACTGCATTTTTCATGCTAAATAAATCTCAATTGGGATATTTTTAATACCATGAAAATAGTAACATTCTGTATCTGTCTCTCTTTGTCCAGGTGTGGTGACATGATTGTGGCCGTAAATGGGCTGTCGACCGTGGGCATGAGCCACTCTGCACTAGTTCCCATGTTGAAGGAGCAGAGGAACAAAGTCACCCTGACTGTTATTTGTTGGCCTGGCAGCCTTGTATAGATTTTGGAAATTGGTTTCAAATCTTGCATCTTCCTTTTTTAGGTTTTTGAAAGAAAACCCTTTGGTTTCATTGTGTTTGTGGTTTAGGAGCTGCTGACACCGCTGGTATACACAGGGCCAAAACCCACCAAGATTGTCCCTCTCTGTTTATTTAAATGGTTTCCTAAGTTAGTGACATTTCTTTTAGCTTGGAAACTTCCACTAACCTTTGTGAGTTTATATTTTCAGAATTCAAACTTAGTTGTTAAAATGTTACCTACGGTAATGAGCAAAGTTTACCCAAACTGTGTCCCAGCTGGAGTAAACACCTTCTGGTGGGTCTTTGTTTTCAGCAACTGAATCATAGAATGAGTCCTGTATCCCTCAGACCTGATGTCAGCGAAGCCAGTAACAACAGCATGTACTGCCAGTGTCATAACCAATACCATGAATGAGTATACTTTAAATTTTGATGATAACTGTTCCCCCGCCCCCCCCCTTTTTTTTTTTGAGACAGAGTCTTGCTCTGTCACCCAGGCTGGAGTGCAGTGGTGTGATCTCAGCTCACTGCAACCTCCACCTCCTGGGTTCATGCCATTCTCCCGCCTCAGCCTCTCGAGTAGCTGGTACTACAGGCACGCATCACTACGCCCAGCTAATTTTTTGTACTTTTAGTAGAGACGGGGTTTCACCGTGTTAGCCAGGATGGTCTTGATCTCCTGACCTTGTGATCCGCCCGCCTCAGCCTCCCAAAGTGCTGGGATTACAGGCATGAGCCACCACACCCTGCCGTTCCCCATTTTTTATTGGTGCCAACATTTCAAAACTTCATACTGTTTATAAAGTGATTTTCTTGTTTATTTCTACTGTAATCTCTCAATACTTATAGAAGATGAAGAAATAAGTCTGACAACACTAAGATTTCTTAAATAATATACTATTATTAGAATAGTAGAGAATAAAAGATAATGTTATCCAGTTACAAAGAAATTTGGATGATAATTATAACTTAATGTTAGAGATGGTAAAGCTGCACTTACTTGAACAGCCCAAAAGCATTAAAAATCTATTTCCAAAGGAATCTTTTGGTATGTAGGGAAATTTTGAAGTAGTTTTTGCTAAAAAAAAATTGTTTCTAGAGTTATGTTATTCTTAGCAGTAATCTTGGCTAGAAATGTTTTTGTGATTTATGCAATTAAACGAAATAAAGATAAAACCATATTATTAAATACATATATATCACAGCTAAGTAGGAGAAAGGGAGACCTTTTTATTTTGTTCGGGTAGGAGTATTTGTTGTGTATTTTAGAAACAATTATTTTTCCCATTATTTCTTATGAGCTTAGTTGTTCCAAGTAGGAGACAGAAAAGTTCTGTTTTATTGGAAATGTAGGTTTTAGATGTATCTTTCAGTCAGATCTCAGTCACTAGACTATTTCATATTTTTTGAAATGTTTTTGAAAATTATGACTAGCCCATTTTTTGTCTTTTGTTCAACATACTTGTCCTCTGAAGAACACATAAATAAGTGAATAAGATAAAAATATCTTTACCTTATTAATATTATACATACTTGAAAAAAGTTTCATTTAGAAACCTAGTTCAGAATCTGAGCTAATTTACAAGTGACCTCTGTAATAAATGGTATTGATAATCAGAGAATGTATTTCAGAATACTACAGTACAATATATTATGAAGCATGACCACTTTATTTTCAAACTTAGCAATTGCATTGCTGGGGTTTATTGTATCTGTAGCATGTCACAGATTATTTCAGTTAGTTTTATAATTATTTTTTAAAAACATCTATTTGGAATAAATAAGATACAGCAACAGTCATTGCTACTGACTTGTTCGACCCCTTAACTACACTGTACGATCAACATATAACAAGATGCGGTGGAATGGCCCGTACAGTATATTACTGTCGTGTGATGATTGGCTTTGGAAGCAATTTGATAATTGAAATGCTTTGATATTCTAATTGACATGGAACAAGTTTTTTCCCTGCTCCCCAAATAGAATTTTGTAACCAACTTTGCTATTTTTTTAAAGTTTGTAAGAATGTGTCGTTCCTTGGGGAGCAGCCATCCATCAACAAATATCCTGACTGCTACTTTGTTATATACAAAATACTTACATTGAACCTGGTGGCATAATGAGTCTTTTGAAAGAAGAAATTTTTTCACTCTGATTTTTATCATAGAAATCTTGGAATCAGCTTAAGCTGTAGCTTTTATGACAAAAGACAGTCGTTTTTGGTCAGAGTGATATTTGGTGATGGAAACTTGTTCATAATTTATTGTTACTACAGAACTATTTGGATTTTCTCATTTTTAGTTCTGATAGTTAAATATTTTGGTTTGTTCTGTGCCTTCAGTTTAAATTATTTCAGGATTTTTCAGATGTTTAAATAATGGTGTGAATCATTCAGGATGGAAATAAAAGTCATCTTTTCTGTAATAGTGACGTTGTCTCTTTTCTTGAACAGCAGCTGTTAACTTAGTCTGTGATCTGTATTTTTGTTGCTAGCTCCGCTGTCCTTATAATATACCGAGTGTGAAACTCAGGATCACAAACCCACCTTATTCTCACCCCACAGTTTCTTTTCCTTTTTTTTTTTTTTTTTTTTTGACAGAGTCTCAGTCTGTCGCCCAGGCTGGAGTGCAGTGGCACGATCTTGGCTCACTGCAACCTCTGCCTCCCTGGTTCGAGCAATTCTCCTACCTCAGCCTCCTGAGTAGCTGGAACTACAGGTGCCCGCCACCAGGTCTGGCTAATTTTTGTAGTTTTAGTAGAGACGGTTTCACCATGTGGGCCAGGCTGGTCTCGAACTGCTGGCCTCAGGTGATCCGCCCACCTCAGCCTCCCAAGGCACTGGGATTACAGAGGTGAGCCACCATGCCTGGCCTTTTTCTTTTCTAATATGGTTACGAGGGAAAAAAATTTTTTTGACTGAAAGAAACAAAGTTGTCTCCTAGTTTTCTAGCAAGTTAAGTTCAAACCGAGGCCTCTGTGGTCAGACTCCTAATCGGATTTTCCAGATGACTCCGTGGTCCGGTTTACCCTCCCTTGCTCCAGCAGCCTCCCCAGAACACACACACACATCGCGCCACTGCCCCGCCCCAGTTCCTGCCTCCAGCACACATTTAGGGTGTTTCCTCTAACTGTAAAGCTTTTTCTTCTCTGCTGGTTCACATTGTTCCCATATCTGGAGTGAGGGCTTAAGTGACACTCCATCTATCTCACTCTTCACTCCCCACTTTCCTTCCTAATGGTGAATCTCGGTAGGCCTTTGTGTATGCATTTCTTCTGGCCTTGATCTCTTGCTACCTAATTAGAGTTTTAAGTACCAATCTTTAACCTTGCGACTTTGAGTACCACTGACACCTAAGTCTACAGCTCCCACAGTCCATAGCCTGAGACAGACACCTAGATCTCAGCACCTCCAAAACTCAAATCTGTGCTTTCCCAAGCGTTTGCCTACGTCCTGTCTCTTCATCTTTCAGTCCAAACTCTTAAGCCTTCAGAGTAACTTTTCTAAACCCCAGCTCTAATCATATCTTTGCCCTGTTTAAAAATCTTCATTTGGCTGGGCACAGTGGCTCACGCCTGTGATCCCAGCACTTTGGGAGGCTGAGGTGGGTGGATCATGAGGTCAGGAGATAAAGACCATCCTGGCTAACACGGTGAAACCCCGTCTCTACTAAAAATACAAGCACTTAGCTGGGCGTGGTGGCGGCGCCTGTAGTCTCAGCTACTTGGGAGGCTGAGGCAGGAGAATGGTGTGAACCCAGAAGGTGGAGCTTGCAGTGAGCTGAGATGGCTCCACTGCTCTCCAGCCTGGGTGACAGAGCAAGACTCTGTCTCAAAAAAAAAAAAAAAAAAAAAATCTTCATTTGTTCATGTTGTCTGCAGTATAAATCAAAAGACTTGGTACAGCACAAAAGGCTTTTCGTGGTTTGGCCTCCCCGCTTTCCCCTGTGGCCTCATTTCCACCCTTTCTTCCTATATAAACCACCCCAGCCCACATACATCCCCTGCCCTTTGCATCTGCAGGGGCTGACTTGGCTCAAGTGACACCACTCTTTTAAGAAATCTTTACCAATCTCTCTGGCCAAGCCTTTTCTGGCTCCTTTTAAAGATTCCATTAAGTTACATTTATGGTCATGGCTATATGCTAGGAAGAAGAAAACTTGCCAAGTAGATGCTTGATTACCCCATCTGTGACACTGTTTTAAAATTAGACAATAAATGTCAGAGATTCTGTCGCTTCTGAAGAGCTCAAGATACTGCCAAGTTAGAATCGAGGCTTAATTTCTTTTTCTGTTCCAGGGGTCTACAGTACGTTTAGTCATCGTGTCGTCGTCTTCTCTTGGCTGTGCCATTTTCTCAGACTCCTTGCTCATGAGCGTTCTGAGAATGCTGATGCTGGTCAGTTATATTGCAAGTTGCTCTCTATTGGAATTTGCTGTTTTTTCTTATCAGACTGGCAAATGGGTTTTTGGAGCAATATCCCCAAGGTAAAATGCTGTTGTCCTCATGTCAAGGATACCTCCTGTCTGTGTGATTTATGGCTGCTGAACTTGGCCTCGACCACCCGGCCTCTGCACTACTTACCCTGTTTCTCTACAGTAGTGTGCACAGCCCATGCTTGAGCAGTGGGAGTTATTCTCTCCGTTTATCTTTGAGCTGGTCAGGAAAATTGAGGCCTCTGGTGCTGCTTAGGGAGCACCTTGTGGGTAGAAGGTAGCTGGAAATCCTTGGTTAAGAGTATCAGGGGCAATAGTCCAGGCGCGATGGCTCATGCCTGTAATCCCAGCCACTTTGGGAGGCCGAGGCAGGCGGATGACTTGAGGTCAGGAGTTTGAGACCAGCCCGTCCAACATGGTGAAACTTCATCTCTATTAAAAAATACAAAAATTAACTGAGTGTGCTGGTGGGTGCCTGTAAGCCCAGCTACTCGGGAGGCTGAGGCACAAGAATCGCATGAACCCGAGAGGCAGAGGTTGCAGTGAGCCGAGATTGCACTACTGCACTCCAGCCTGGGTGACAGTGAAAACTCCATCTCAAAAAAAGAAAATATATCAGGGGCATATTTCACATTTTAAACAAACTCAGCCAGGCACAGTGGCTCATGCCTGTAATCCCAGCACTTTGGGAGGCTAAGGTGAGAGGAGCGCTTGAACCTGGGAAGTCAAGGCTGTAGTGAGCTGCAATTGCGCCACTGCACTCCAGCCTGGACAACAGAGCAAGACCCTGTCTCTAATAATAAATAACCCTCTCTTGACTCTGCTATTCGTAGTAAAGTTTCCCAAAAGAGTTGTCTCCATTTTGCATTCTTTAGCTATTTTTAATTCATAACAGTTTTTCTGACACAAAAGTCAGAAATAATACAGTGAACACTTGTGTACCCACCACCCAGCTTAAATATAAGCAGGGCCGCTGCCATTCGACGTCCTTCTCCATTTGTGTCTACCCTCTCGCCTTCCCACTGTTTTTCATGGTTATACTACATATTTATGCATCATTCAAATATAGTATTGTGTATGTGGTTTTAAATATGTAAATGATGTGTATATGTGGTGGTCTGCAACTACTTTTGCTGCAAGATTCATGCATGTTTATGTAGCTCAAGTTTTTATTGCTAGTCAATGATTATGACAATTTTCTATCCATATTTTAGTTATTTGACATTTAGGTTATTTTTTGTTTTTCATCATTAACAGTGCTGGTGGGAGCACCAAAAACAAGTATTCATGTGCATGTGGAGAGTTTCTGCAGGGCAGTGATTCTCATTTAATCCTGGCTGCACACAGGAATCTTTTGGGGAGCTTTGCTGTTTTAGTTGGTCTGGGCTAGAGCTTGGACATCAATTTTGTTTGGTTTTATGTGTTCCCTGATCAGGGGGGTTACATGCAGCCATAGTTGAAAACCACTGCTCTAGGAATTGCATTCCTGGGTTTTAGAGTAGGTGCATCTTTATGAGGTAATTTCCCAAGTGGTTGCACTAATGTTACATTTCCACTAGGAATTGGGTAAGTTTTGTTGATCTACATTCTTGCCCACATTTGGTGTTCTCAAACCGAAGAGGGTGAAAATGGTATCCCACTGTGACTGCAATTCACATCTCCCCATTTACTGGTGAAGTCAGGAACTTCTCACATGTTTACTTGTCTTTCAGGTCCTTTCTTTGGTGGATAACCTGTTTGACCATTTTCTAAAGGGCTATTTGTGTTTCTCTTTTTGATGTATAGACATTCTTTATTCTGGATATTAATACTTAGTGGATGATGTGAGGCATAAATATCTTCTCCCAATTTGTGACCTCATTTCAACTGTAATCATGTGATAAACCGAAGTTCATTATTACAATGTGGACAAGTGTATGAATATAAGCATATAAGCAGATTCTTTTCTGTTACTTTTGGAATTTGTTACTTTGCCAAGGGTTGTTGTCCATTTATGTTGTGATTATTATTACATGTTTTCTTTCCATCCTATATTAATTTGCTCTGCCTCTCTGTGCTTTGTTTTCTTTTACTGAATTATAGCTCTGTTTCTGTTCACTTTGCAGTTACCCTTGAATTTTTCTTCATGCATATTTAACATAAAGTTTCAACTTGAATGATAGGTCTATCCCCTCTGCACGGTACAAGGACCTGAGACCACGTGACTCCAACCACCCTGAGGTCTGACTTAGTGGCCAGTGTTGTAGCCGCTCCTCATTAGTAGTATTGTAATTGTTATATACTGTTAGGGTTTGGTTAGATTTCATTTCAGAGCTATGTAAAATACTGAAAGGCTGATTGAAGCACAGTTTATGATAGTTCCTAACATTCCAGTAACATCCCACAAAGGACACATGGGCAACTGAAGGCCAGAGTGGGATTAATGGCAGCACGCTGACCCATACGATCTGAAAGTTGAAGTTGCAATCCAGATATAAGGAAAGACTTTATAAAAGCTTGGGATGCAACAACATTTTCACCATTATATTGCCCATTTCCAAGCAGTCTGGAAATAACTTAAGCAATTTGCCATGTTCTGGGAGGGGTTGGGGGAAGGGGAGTTCAGCAAAGATCATTATCACCAACTTTTCCAGAGCAAATGCAACTTGCGTTGTAAATCCAGAGGAAATTTTGGAAGGCAGATTCAGAGGGTTTTGTTTTCTCAAGATACTGTGCACGGTGACTGGTTCTCAAACAGCTGAATCCCCCCTCTCCATCCTAGCTGTGGTTCTTTTCTCACTAGAAGACCCTGAGGTCTGTTCATTCTATTGCTGTACCTTCAGAACTTGATATCCATTCTTTTATAAATGAAAATGGGCTGCTGCTTTATGATTCCTCACATGTTTGAAGCTGTAATCAGATACATGGATGGTTAAAATTAAATCTGAAGTTAACCTGAATTTCAGCTTCTGTGGGCACTTCACCCATTTCATCATGCCTGACACCCGTGTTACATGTTAATTCAGACTTAATTGATTTGGAATTTGAAAGCTTAAAGAGAGTTGAGATTAACTTGGTACTTTATATAAGCAATAAGTATCTGTAATCAACATTAAAAATGGACAGTGAGATGTTTCAGGTGCATGCTAAAGTATACCGTTTCCAAGTTTCCTTAAGCACTGTAGAATACCCAGGCTCATTCGAGTGATGGCTATGTTGCTTTTCCATGGAAGCATTTAAACAGTTTATCCAGCACCTACTACGCACAACACATAGTGAGAGGCTCTGCGTCACTTCTTCACAGCACCTAATTTCATCTTTTACAACGCAGATTTTCTTTCATTTGTCCACCTTGGGTGATCAACAAAACCATATAGATCACACACCAACATGGTCAACTGCTGCCCTGGTCACAGGCTAGGAATTCATGAGTTGAGCTTTCTCTCTTAAGTCTGTCTTGTCTCCTTGCTAAGGGAAAGATTTCAGCTCCCTAACGTCCTTATTTATTAGAAAGCTCTTTTGCCGTTTTATGGTGTAAATATACTACTAATTAATTTCTATGGCAACACAAAAGCTCTTTAGAAGTGAAGTTGTACAGGTAAGCACAGTGCCTAATAGCTATAAACTGCCTAATAGCTATAAACTACCTAAGTAAGAAATGCTAAAACTTTAATCACCTATAAGAATAAAAGACTAGGCCTGGCGCGGTGGCTCACGCCTGTAATCTCAGCACTTTGGGAGGCTGAGGCGGGCGGATCACAAGGTCAGGAGTTAGAGACCATCCTGGCTAACACCGTGAAACCCCGTCTCTACTAAAAACAACAAAAATACAAAAAATTAAACGGGCGTGGTGGCAGGCACCTGTAGTCCCAGCTACTCAGGAGGCTGAGGCAGGAGAATGGCATGAACTGGGGAGGCGGAGCTTGCAGTGAGCCGAGATCCCGCCACTGCACTCTAGCCTGGGTGACAGAGAAAGACTCCGCCTCAAAAAAAAAAAAAAAAAAGACTAGCACTTGGAGGACTCACACCATCCCCGCAGGTGCCACAGAGTGTGCCTCCCACCAGGAGAAGGTGGCTTGGCTCCCTGGCTGAGTGAAAAGCACTTAGAGATTTCCATTTCAGCTCTCTTCACTCACCTGCAAATAACACTTTCAAGATGGGCTGTTTCATAAACTTGGATCAGTATTTGCCTTGTTTCTTGAAAAGTTTTCAGTTTAAGGGTGAATTCAACAAGAACTGCCTCCTTTAGATTGTCTGAAAGCTGACCAAGAACGGTTAAGTTAGAGACATCTATTGCCTAGACTCTAACAGATGAGAAGCAACAACTACTTGTCCAATGTCAAAGTTGTGAGGGTGGCGGCAGCTATTAAAAATAAAGTCTTTTTTGAGATAGGGTGAGGTGACTCAAACTGTAATCTTAGCACTTTGGGAGGCTGAAGTGGGAGGATCACTTGTGCCCAGGAGTTCAAGACCAGCCAAAGCAACAGAGGGAGACCCCATCTCTGCAAAAAATAAAAAAATTGCCAGCCGTGGTGGTGTGCACCTGTAGTCCCAGCTACTCAGGAGGCTGAGGTGGGAGGATCATTGAGCCCAAGAGGTGGAGGCTGCAATGAGCAGTGACTGAGCCACAGCACTCCAGCCTGGGCAACAGAGTGGAACCCTGTCTCAAAAAAATGAAGTTTTTATTTACCTAGGTTTCGTTGAAAGGTCTCCTTTCACTCACCTCTAGAAATGACCCAAGAATGTCTTAGCTTATGGGATGTGTTTAGTCCCATTCTCCTGACTGCTAGCCTCTCCCGCCAGGGAAGGGATACCCCAGAGCCCTTTGTAGATTCACCCCTCTCTGTGCCTGTTCCTTTCTGCGTGGCTCAGTCCTAAAGAGCTGGAGCCTGGGATCCTTGCCTGGTCTCTTGGTGGCTGTGGGCTAAACTCCTGCTCCTGGAGTCCTCGCCCGTGCTGAGATAGATGGGCACCTGTGGAGGGTGGGGGGTGCTCACAGCAGCAAAACTCCCTCCATGGATAATTAGTAAATGTTTAAGGAAAAGCAGTCCTTGTCACCTCTCATATGTAAGTCATTCCAAAGGATATGATGTCCTTGTCATCCAGGTCCCCACATGAGACATACTTTTTTCCCCTGCAGATCCCAAGTCATGGAACCTTAGAAAGGGAAGCTCTTTGTCCATTTTTCTGGTGTACAGATTGCCCGCTCTGATGTGGTCATCTAGCTCCTGCTTGAAGGCTTCCCGTGACAGGGACCTCCCTGCTGCATTCCAGGCGTCACCACCATTGCGCATGTCTAATTGTAAGTGATTGCTTTTTAGTAATAATTTGTCTCTGTCCCTCTTCCCGGCTAAAGTGTAGAAACAAGGAGGCCAGGCAGGTGGGATGTCTCTTCATTTGTTACTTTTCATATTTAAATGAATATTAGGCAGGCTCAAGACACAAAACACTTATTAATTCATCTTTTCATTTGACTTGGCCAGTGTTCTCTACTGTGTGCCAGGCACGGCTCTAGAGGCTCAGAATTCATCAGTTTTTAAGACGAAGTAATTGCTATCTCTGTGCTTACACAGAGATACACAGGGACATAATCAAGAAGTAACATGACTTGAGACGCTGATAAATGCAATGAGGAAACAAAGCCAGGTAAATGGAGAACACAGGATGGAAATGAACCACGTAAGAGAGGTGTGCGGGGAAGGCCTGTCTGAGGAGACATACGGAGGCTGCATCCACAGGTTCTCAGTGGCATGTTGGGTTTTGACTTGTGTGCATGTGTGGAAAGCTTCATGACTATGGGATATTTTTGTCTCAATAGTGACCATTCTCAGAAAGCTGTGTCGGTATGATGGACTCTGGGGGCACAGCCTGCTGGCTGACTTCCACTCCTTTTTCTCTCTGTCCTGTAACAGGGAAACACGAAGTATGTTGGTGCACACATGATCCAGATCGAGAGGGAGGCCAGTGGTGTGGCACAGTGGGTAGAGCCAGGCAGCCCGAGGTTAATACCTACCTTGCTTGATTGCTGTAAGCAGACGTTATAGACACAGAGAGATTCTGTCTAGAATTACTCATCCCTGGAAATGACCAATAATCACACTACAAATGAATTATTGAAACAGCTCCCTTTAGACTGCAAGGGAGAAAAAAATCTACTCTTAGAGGTTCCTCTGAACTTAAACTTTTGTTTACTCTCAGCATGGTGTGTGTTTTCGTGAATATGACACAGTCAGCAAGTTCTCTCCTGTGCCTTTAATCACACAAGTGCTTCACATTCCCCAGGCGTCACCCTGAGCTTTCCAACGAGCCAGCTCCTGCTCACACTGTGCCGCTCCTCCAGGAATGCCTTGTCCTGCCGATTCTCTAATCTGACCTCAGCCATCAAACCCCGCTTATCTTTCTAAGCCCAGCCCAATGCCAGCGGCACCACGGCTGCCTGGCACCTGCAGCCCCACTGCCCCTCACTGTTCTTGCACTTTCCTGGAAGCACACGCTGGCTGCCACTTCTGTCTGTGCCCCTCAGCACCTGAGAGCTCCTCCAGGGCCTGGGTGTTCAGCCACCCACACACCTGACAGCGCCTGCACGTGGTGTTCGTGCGATGCCTGCTGACTTTGACTCAGCAGTGTCTGAAGCTGCAGAGAAATTGAGAGGGTGAGGGTTGAGAAACAACCTCTGGGTTTACATCCTTGGTGACTTTTCAGAGAATAGGTTCCATGGCAGGGTAGAGCTGGGAAATCCAATGGCAAAGGGCTAAGGACTGGACACTGAGGCCGCAGAGTTGTTCTCAGCTGCTCTTACAAAAAGTTTGGCAAAATGTGCAAGTACCTGTGGATGAAACGACATGATGTCTGGGGTCTGCTTTCAAAGCATCCAGGAAACAAAGAAGAGAAAATGGGAGTAAGGGACTGTTTGAAGGTTTTCATAATGGAAATAGAACAGCAGAAACAAATGAGTGAAAACGTTTGGAAATGAGAGAAAAGGCTGTCGTTAGCCAGGCCCCGCCGTTTGAAATGGACAGAGTGAGCCTGTAGAAGAAATATGTCATTTATTTTCCTTTACCTATGTTGGCCTAATTTCTAGGCAGACTTGATTCTTTTACCTTCTGTACATGTTCAAGAAGTGCGGGTGGCAAATGATGAGCAACACCACGCGTGTGTCTAACACCCACGCACTCAGCACACCGTTTCACTTCTGCACTCTTTTGCATTCTTTACAAACATTTCATCTGATCCTCAGAATAGACTTGTGAGGTATGTTTCAAATAGACTGTTCCCATTGGGTAAATGAAAACCACTGAGAGTTCACAACTTACTCATTTGCACATAACTGGCAAGTGGAAAAGTACACACCAGTCACCGGCACCTCAGTGACCCTTCCCTGCCCACTGCAAAAGGACTTGGCATCGTTACATTTCACATTAGTATCCTGATCACACTGCCCATCCTGAAAACAAGGAAATAATTGCTTCCCACCTCTTCTTGCATTTTCTTTCACCACGAGGATCACTCCGCCACATTCAACATTCAGACAAGATTGAGCGCGTTCAGGGTGGTACGGCTGTAGACTGCCATGTTCGACATTCATTCAACAAACACAGAAATGAGTGAGACAGCCCTGCCCTTTGGGAAGTCCACACTGTAAAGTAGCAAGCTTGGATAAAATGTAAATAAAGTACACTCTGCGCAACCTTTGGAGAGGCCAGGATATACAGTTCTGTGGAGCAGGAATTTTGCAAGGTTGCAAGCTGTGCTAAATCGGTGTCCCAATTTACTTTTTGACTTTGAAAAAGATTAGCATTCTTGGTTTGTACTGTATTTCAGCCATCCTTGTTGTCTGAGATATTTGCTTTCAAATTTTCCATTGTAATGTCTAAACAGGAGAACTTCACTGGTCTCTTAATTCCTGCTCTTGGCTCTGAAGGTGCATATTTTGGCAAAAAATCTCAAGTGTACTTCAGGATTCAGAGACTGTGGAAGTTGAGAACTTGACATTGGAATTTGGTTAAAGATTTGAAGGACTCCAGGAATGCAGTATCTCAACCTGAAAAAAGTTTCTTCAGCTTCGGTGGTAAAATGAGATTACAACAGCTAACGTGTGTTAGAAGTTGAGTATGCACCAAGCATCGTTCACATGTGTTTATCCATTCATTTCTCACAACAAGCTTCCAAAGCAAGTACCATTAACTTTCCCAGTTCTACAATCAGAGAGGACAGGCACAGAGAGTTTGGGTCTCAGGGCTGGAAGTTGTCGGGGGAGTCTGATTTCTGGGTTTAGAGTCCATCATGCTATGCTCTGTCGTGTGTTTAATACCAAGGCCATGCCACGGCCCACACTGGATGCGGGCTTGATTCCTTTGTGAGCACTGGTCAAGGAGTCAGAAATCTGCACGCTGACCCTGCCTTTGACTCTGACTTCTGGTCTGACCTTTGCCTCTTGTTCGTCGTGATCTTGTCACCATCTGACATGGCGTGGCAGTAAAAGAAAGAAGGAAATAGTGCCTGGGTGGGACAGGCCCTGCTGCTGACTCAGCTGCTCCCTGGACAATCCCTGCCACTTGGAAGGAGCGTGTGCCCTGCCACGATTCTGATGTGTCTCCTGCCACTTCATGGTAAGAGCTATGCTCAATGCATGGTTATTTTTACTTGGTTTTAGGAAGGATTTCCTGTTTTCTTTCTTTTATTTCCCCCCACCCCCAGGGGGCAAAAAAGGAACAATTACATTCTCACTTATTGTGGCAACATCTTTTGCTTGAAGTGACAGATTTGTTTGCTTTTCTAAAACAAATGCTGGTTGGCCTAAGACTGTCAGATCTGCTGAGCTCATCATTGCTTCTCCCGCCGAGTGGCTGATAAAGGGGCCTTCCTAGGAGTAAGAGATGCCAGAGCTCTGCCGTTTCCTTTGAGTTCACTTGTGCTTCCGTTACTAATGTTGCCAACCTACAGATTCTTTGCAATGATATTTTAAAAGCTACATATACATTTTTTCCAAATTTAATTTAGTTAACACTGAATAATGAAATCCTTAAATCCGGTGCACACAAATTATTGTAAGTGGCAACATGCCGAAGATGAATGGGTATGTGAGCGTGGATGGCCTATCTCACCCACCTCATAACGTGTGACTTTGACATTTGGAGTAAATGATGATGCCAGCATCATCAATCTGGATTTTAACTAAAAATATATATATACACGTATGTGTATGTATATGTATGTATGTGTATATATATGTATGTCTGTGTGTGTGTATATATATGTATATGTGTGTGTCTGTGTATATAGACACACACATATATATGCACATACAGGCTGACACCCTGTCCCCGGTGCCCGCCTCCTTTGTCTCTGTCCCCATGCCGAGCATTGTGCTGTCACCCCCCGCTTCAGTTTTGAGCAGAAGTGCACATGTGGTGCCACCTGTGGAAACTGTGGTGGGGATGGCCTTGCAGTCCCTTGTCACTGCGCAAGCCACTCCCTTGGCCTCCTCTGCCGCTGTCCTTCCTTCTATGGGGGAAAAGGAGGTGGTTCTCTCACAGAACTGCGGCTAAAGGGTGACAGCCCTGACCAAAGGTGAGACTCATGAGCATGGGGAAGAAGGTAGCAATGGAGTGTCCGTTTAATTTTCTCTGCGGACTGGAGCAGCCGGGCGGGCATCACGACCCTGGGAGCTCGGACACCACCAGTGGTCAGCGCCAGGCCTGGGACGTCCCTGGTTCACGGGGCCGCGTTCCAGCGCCCTCTGCTGGCTGGATGGACTGGCTGCCCTCGCTTGCAGGTCCTTGGTGTTTGCAGCCGGTGGCTTCTGGTGCAGGAGGTCAGGGAAGCTGCAGCAAGAAGGGTTGGATCTCTGAGGCCCACAAACAGCTTACATATATGAAGGGAGTGCGTCTGTCCCCTTCCCATGTGGCATGAAGAGCCTCATAGTTGGAATAAAATAGCAAAGCAAGATGTGCAAACATTGTCGACCTTCCCCGTGGCCATTTCTCTCTCGCTGGATAACTCAGACCGTAATTTGCCTTGCTCCCTGCATGTGAGTTTCGCTTCTATGCTGTAGGGCTCTTTGAATGTCAATGTTATTGAGGTTTTGATAATTATGCACCTTCAAAAGATGTTCAATGTAATTCTGATCATACTCCTCTAAAAAAGCCTCAGATTAAAAGCTTTTGCTGGCTCTTTAGACCGTGGGCCTGCAATTACAGAAAATGAACTGCATTTTAGCTTTCCATTGAAATTAATAACAACGGTTCCCCAGTTGACTCTGTGAATAGTTAATGGAACAAACAGGATACTTCAGTACAATATGGGTTGGAAAGCCATTTGAGTCAGATTCTGGGTTTCAAATGGGAAAATAATTCATGCAATGCAAACCTGTTTCATATGTGCTCTGTATAGTAGGTGTTTCTCTGGAATAAAAATCCAACTATTTAACAAATGATTAACCATACCTCAGTCATCACGAACTCTCATGAAAACTGAACTCAGGTATGTGAGCTAACACATGGTATTCAGTGCTGCAGAAGACCTAAGAGGACATAGAGATGGACCTCCTTATTTGACAATGAAGAAACTCAGAGTTAGCGAGGTGGAGCTTTGGAGGCCAGCAATCCTGACAAAGGAGCTGCCCGGAAATGACCCTTTAACCCTCTGGCAGTGCAGGGTAAGGGAATCTTTGGACTATGGGGAGACTGGGATATGGAGGTTGAGGACAAAATATTGTGTGGTCCAGAGTATTCTCTGGCTGGGGTCCCCATTTCAATTTATAAGAATAAAACCTAAGAAGCAATTAAAATCATGTTGAATTCAGCAAAGTTGCAAGATACAAAATCAACACACAAAAGCTAGTTGCATTTCTAAACACTAACAATGAACAATCCCAAAAGGAAGTTAAAATAATGTCATTTACAACAGCATTATAAAGAATAAAATGTTTAGGAATAAACTTGATCAAAGAGATGAAAGACATGTACACTGAAAACTACAGAATATTGCTGAAAGAACTTTAAAAAGACATAAATAAATGGAAAGACATTTTCTGTTCATAGATTGAAAGGCTTCGTATTGTTAAGATCAATACTACCCAGAATGGTCTACAGGCTCAATACAATATCACAATCCCAACCATGTTTTCTGCAGAAATAGAAATATCCATCCTAAAATTCATATGGAATTTAAAGGTGCCCAGAACAAAGTTGAGGGTCTCATTCTTCCTGATTTCAAACTTGCTGCATAGCTACAGTCATCAAAACTGTGGTACTGACATGAAGACAGACATATAGACCAACGGAAGAGAATAGGGGGCCCAGAAATAAACCCTTGCCTATATGGTGAGATGATTTTCAACAAAGGGGCCAAGACCATTCAATGGGGGAAAAGACAGTCTTTTCAACAAATGCTGGGAAAACTGGATGTCCACATGACAAAGAATGAAGCTGGACCCTTACCTAACACCATAGTTTTTTAAAAGTTAACTCGAAAATCTAAATGTAACAACTATAAAACTTTTATAAGAAACCAGGCAAAAAGTTTTCTAGCAATGATTTATTGGATATGACAGAAAGAACAGGCAACAACAATGACGAAAAGATAAATTGGATTTCACTAAAATTAACAAATTGTATATCAAAGGACACTCACATAATGGGAGAAAATATTTGCAAATCATATATCTGATAAGAGATTAATATCCAGTATATACAAAGAAGCTCTATAATGCAACAATAACAACAGCAAACAAAAACCCAATGAAAAAAATGGGCAAAGGAGTTGAATAGACATTTCTTCAAAGAGGATATACAGATGTCTAATAAGCACATGATAAGATGCTCAACATCACTGATCATTAGGGAAATGCAACTAAAAACCATGAGATACCACTTCACACCATGAGGATGGCTACCATTAAAAACAAAACAACAGGCCGGGTGCATGGCTCACACCTGTAATCCCAGAACTTTGTGGGGCCGAGGCAGGTGAATCACTTGAGGTCAGGAGGTCGAGCATAGCCTGGCCAACATGGTGAAACCCTGTCTCTACCAAAAACACAAAAATTAGCCAGGCGTGATGGGGCGCTCCTGTAATCCCAGCTACTCAGGAGGCTGAGGCATGAGGACCCTTGAACCTGGGACGTGGAGGTTGCAGTGAGCACTGATTGTGCCGCTGCCCTCCAGCCTGGGCAACAAGAGCAAAACCCCATCAAAAACAAAAACAAAAACAAAACAAAACAAAAAATCAGCAACAACAGAAAATAACAAGTGTGGAGAAATCAGATCCCTTGTGCCTTACTGGAGGAAATGTGAAATTGTACAGCCAGCATGGAAAACGGTATTGTTGTTCCTCAAAAGATTGAAGATAGAATTGTCTAATTATCCAGCAGTTTCACTTCTGAGTCTCTACTGATAAACACATGAAAGCAGGGACTTTAACAGATATTTGCACACCCATGTTTACAGCAGCAGCATTATTCACAACAGCGAAAAGGTGGAAACAGCCCAAGTCTCCACTGATGGATGAGTGGGTAAACCAAATGTGGTCTATACGTACAATGAATATGATTCAGTATGAAGAAGGAATGCAATTCTGACACATGCTGTGACGTCAATGAACTGTGAGGACTTTATACTAAGTGAAATAAGTCAGTCACAAAGGACAATACTGTATGATTCCACTCATATGAGGCACCCAGAGTAGTCAAATTCATAGACAGTAGAATGGTGGCAGCCAGGGGCTGGAGAAAGGTGTGGGGAGTGGGGAGTTAGTGTTTAATGGGCACAGAGTTTCAGTTTGGGAAGATGCAAAAGTTCTGGAGACGGATGATGGTGATGGTTTCACAACAATGAGAATGCACTTAATGCCATCCAGCTATGTACTTTAGAATGGTTAAAATGGTGTTATGCTATGCATGAAATACGTTATGCGTATTTTACCACAGTGAAAAAATTAAATATTTTATAAATGTGCTTATTGGCATGGAAATATGCTTATGAATATGTTAATGGCAAAAACAGGATACGAACTGTTCAGATTATACAAATGGTTGTGAAAGACTATGTGCGTGTGAGTATATGTGCAATTATCCATTCAAAAGGAATGGAAGGATGTTTCAAAGTGTTTACAGTGGTCACATCTGATTAGTAGGGTGATTTTGGTTGATTTCAGCATATTTTATCATTTTTGCACAGTGAACATGAATTTTTATAACACATATGTTGTGTCTCAAATGTAAACTGAAAGAAATGTTCAGGGTACGCTTGCGTGCAAGCCACCGTCCCCAAGGAGGTGTAAAAGGAACTTACTCGTGGAAATGGAAGCGAATTGTTTCATCTAATGCTCACAAAAAACAACCCTGCAAAGTAAGTATTCTCGTTTTCATTTTATAGAGGTAGAAATGAAGGAAAAGGAACTTGCCCGATGTGTGCTCCTTCCCGTTAGAAAACCTGGGGTGAAAAAGATTTTCTAAAAAACTTCTGAGATGTGGGACGGATGTTATTGCATTCGGAGCTATTAAGATGTAGTTGAGAAATAATGCCTAATTTCCAGCACTTCAGAGTCAACTAAGAGTGTGTGTGATGTAAAAACTGGGTTAGAACTCTGTCCTGGGGGTGGTCCTGTATGACTTGTTACTTCAAAATGTCACAAAGCTAGGCCGAAAAACTAAAGTCAGATGATACTGAAACAGAAAGGATGGACTTTTAAAAGGTAAAGTGTCTCATTTAGGCTCAAAGGATTAATTGCATATGAACAAAATGGGGAAAAGTTGGAAATTCTGGACAGCCACAAATTCAGCATGAACTGGTGTGTAACTTGGCTGCCGGTGCAGCCATCAGCTCCATTCACCCAGTGGAGCATGGCGTCTACATGAAGGGAGGGTGGCCCCTGCTCTCCTCTGTTCTCAGTACAACACATCCCGCTCTTGTGAGCACTCCCAGAGGTGGACGTGGGAAGCTGGATTGTGTCCAGAAGGGAGCTGTGGAAACCTCATCATCTGAGCTATAACAGGAAACTGTAGACGTTGACCGTGCCACGGCCCAGGGCACACACCGGCTGTCTTCATGAGCTTCCAGGCCGTCCTGCAGAAGAGAGCTGACACTTCCTGCATCACTACCGAGGGCTGAGCAGGTGCTCGTGTTGAGCATTGTGGGGAGGCAGATTAGGGGTCAGAGTGCCAAGACAGGTCCCAACAATTCCAGGCACTCTGGCACCAGGCCAGTGTCTCTAGAAGGCTCCATGAAAAAGCCAAGCGGGCATCAGGAGAGACTCTTCTTGCATGGGAGCGAGGTTGGAGGAGGTGGCCTCCAACACTAAGATTCTGGCTGGTGCCTTAGGACTCAGGGGAAGAAGGTGTCAGGGCCATGCCTTTCCATCACATCCATGGGGCTCCCTTGGGTGGGTGGAGGGGTGTATTAGGCTGTTCTCACATTGCTATAAAGAAATACTTAAGACTGGGTAATTTATAAAGAAAAGAGGTTTAATTGGCTCACGGTTCTGCAGGCTTTACAGGAAGTATGATACTGCCATCTGCCTGGCTTCTGGGGAGGCCTCAGGAAGCTTCCAATCGGGGCAGAAGGCAAAGGGAGAGCAAGTACTTCCCAGGGCAAAAGCAGGAGCAAGCACCAGAGTAGGAGAGTGGCGGAAGGTGCCACACACTTTTGATCAGATCTCGTGTGAACTCGAACAGGGGCTCACTTATCACCAAGGGGATGGCCCAAGCCATTCATGAGGGCCTCCTCATGAGCCACCCCCATGATCCAAACACCTTCCACCAGGCCCCACCTCCAACACTGGGAATTACTTTCCAACATGAGATTTGGAGGGGACAAATACACAAACTATATCAGGGAGTTTCTAGTGGGGAACATTCAAGATAAGGAGTGTCGGAGGGCACTTACTGCTTAAAGTCATGCAAAACAAGAGTGAAGAGCATATAGGACTGAGTTATCTCCTGCAGGGCACTTCTGGCGGCCCAAGACACAGCTACTGGGAACCATTTTAAGAACAAGAAAATAGATGTATTCTACAGAGCAGTTCACTGTGCCAACATTCCTCAGAATGGGGTGTCTCGGCACTAGCTGGCTGGCATTGTCTTCCTTAGCCGGCTTTGGCTGATAGTGACAGTGCCTTGTGCCAGGTCATCTGTACCCCCATGAGGGTGGCAGAGGTAGGCAGGTGGAGGGTATGAGAAGAGGAGAGGGTTGTGGATCTTGGAGGTGTCAGAGTCCTGGATGCTGCAGGTGAGGACACCTCAGCAAGGAATCACCTGCTCAACCCCCTGGTTTTCAGGTGAGGAAACCGGACTTCAGATAAGTTAAATGACTTCCCCAGAGCTGGGCTGAACCAGAACCAGGATCCAGGCTCTTGCCTCTAGGGCTAATGTTAGCTCCACCTTCCCCTGCTCACCTACCACACAGGAGGCCAGTGTGTAAGAAAGTGGGTGGTGAGGCCAAGGGAGAAGGAAATCTCATTTGAGATGACCACAAACAAAAGGAGGAGAGGAGACCAAATGCATGCCCTTTCTTCAGGGAAGACACTTCTCCTTAGGCCTAGAGCCCTGGTTCCTGGTTCCTGGTTCCTGTGAGGCTGGGTGCCTCACCTCCCGGCACTCCTGCCTATAGCCTGTAGAGTGGATTTTCAGAGCCAGCTACCTTGGGTTTGAATCCTGGCCATGCCACAAGCTACCTGTGTGAGCTTGGACACATCACTTAACCTCTCTGAGCCTGAGCATCATCAGCTCTTTCCCAGGTTGGCACATGTGGCATCCTCCCAGCATTGGTGTGTGCTCATGGAGCTCAGCCACCATTCCTCATTACCCACTTCCAGACGATCCGGGTGTCTCTGTCCCCTCTTCTTCCCTGAGAGGTAGCCTTATAAGTATTGCTGCTGCTCAGAAGGTAACCCTGAAAAAGGCATCCAGACGGACCCAGCATGGGGGAGAACTGAGAAGACAGTGTTTGGAGCCAAATTTGACCCTGAATAGCCCTGTTTCCTGTCTTTGTCCCTTTTCTGTTGCTATGACAGAGTACCTGAGACTGGGTAATTTATAAAGAGAAGAGGTTTATTTAGCTCACGGTTCTGCAGGTTGAAAAGTTCAAGAAGCAGGGCACCAGCATCTGCTCAGTGTCTGGTGAGGGCTTTCATGCTGTGTCACAACATGGTAGAAGGTCAAAGGAGAAATGACACATGCAAAGAGGAAAAACCAAGGGGCCTCCTGGTTTTATAACAACACACTCTTGTGACAACGAATCCATTCCTGTGAGAACTAACCCAGTCTCGTGAGATCAAAACTCACTCACTACTTTCAGAATGACAGAAAGTCATTCATGAGGGGTTCACCCCCATGACCCAGACACCTCCCACTAGGCCCTACCTCCTAACATTGTCATATTGGGGATCAAATTTAAACCTGAGTTTTGGTGGGGACAAACCATAGCACCTATGCTCTGAGCCTAAGTTTCCACCTGTGAGGGACACCTGTTGAACAAGTTTTTATGACTCAGTGATGGGGATGGGCTTTGTGAGCTGAAGGTGTGTCTTGATCCATTTGTGCTGCCATGACAGAATACCACAGAATGGGTAATTTACAGAGAGTAGAAATGTATTGGCTCTGGAGACTGGGAAGTCCAAGACCAAGGTTCCAGTGGGTTAGGCGATTCTGATTTCCAGATGGTGCCTTGAATGCTGCCTCCTCCAGAGGGGAGGAATGCTTTGTCCTCTGATGAGTAAAGGCAGAAGGGCAAGGAGGCAAAAGGGGAAGGGGCTGAATTTGCCCTTTCCTAATGGCATTAATCCCACTCATAAGGTCAGAGTCCTCACGGCCTAGTCACCTCTTAAAGATCCTATCCCTCAACACTGTTACAATGAAAATTAGATTTCAACATGAGTCTTGGAGGGGACAAACATTCAAACCATGGCAAGTTGCCACAGGATTTCCTGTGGGCAGAGGGCAACTGCTTGACTTCCTGGTCAACGTCAGCAAATGACACCCCCAAGCACTTAGTGGCGGTTGCTGGGTTATCTTAGGGAGTTTGCTGTGTGCCCACTCTGCTGTCTCACCACTGGCAGTGCCTCTCTTCCTTGCCTTGGACTCTGGGTGGCCACATAGTCTATGCCAACACAACTGAACAGAGTCTCTTGTGACAGCAAATTATCCTCCACTTCTGAGCCAGCATGTCTTCTGTTACTCAGCTGAAACAGATACACACAGAACACTGCCTTCTAACCATGTTATGTGCACCCTTCATGTACAGCGTTTCCTTGGCCACACCTTGTTTTAAAAAAACAAACCAAGGCTGGGCATGGTGGCTCACGCCTGTAATCCCAGCACTTTGGGAGGCTGAGGTGGGCAGATCACAAGGTCAAGATATTGAGACCATCCTGGCCAAGATGGTGAAACCCTGTCTCTACTAAAAACACAAAAATTAGCTGGGTGTGGTGACGTATGCCTGTAGCCCCAGCTACTCGGAGGCTGAGGCAGGAGAATCCCTTGAACCCAGGAGGCAGAGGTTGCAGTGAGCGGAGATTGCACCACTGCACTCCAGCTTGGTGACAGAGCCAGACTCCGTCTCAGAAAACAAACAAACAAAAAACAAGATGCAACTTTCTAGCCCCATTCAATTGGTCACCACAGTGGCATTCCACTAATTTACTTCTAACTCATGGATTGAACTTGACTTTCCAGTGTTATGCTGGTAAACCACCCCCACCTCAGGAGAGGGAAAGCCTTGATGAGTAACGTTTGCTGCTTTTCATGGTGTAAATATTCCCACCATGGCCAACTCAAGCTGCCAATGTGGTGTTGCTGAATGCAGAGTTGGGAAGAGACATGCACGGTTGACTCTTGGGAGCTGGTAGCACCTGATTCCAGCTCAACACTGCTTGAGACCTTTGCAGGGCACCAACTCACCAAGGCTTCCTGAGATAGTGAGAAGTTCAAGGTACCTTCCAAGGAAAGCCCCTGAGGTGTTCTTCGACACCAAGGCTCAAGTATATCTGTAAAAGTGACCTGGGAACCACAGAGTCAAGTCATCTCTGGGATCTCTTTGAACTTTGCTGCCTTTGAGTTTCCTTCAAGGGCACAGCAATGCATGGAGGCTCTCCTGTCTTGGAGGAGGAGGAAAGGGGAGCATTTGGGCTTAAACACCAAGGGAGAGGTTGAACTTACCTAAGGGAATTTGAGTTTCCCACTGGGAAAGGAAGAAGAGCATTGGAACTGGAGTCAAGAGAAAGCTTGATCCAATTCTGGGTTCACTCCTATTAGCTGTGGGCTTTGGGCAAAACATCTCACCTCTGAACCTCAGTGTCTTCCTCGGTACCAAGGGATAATAATAGCCTTTCCAACCTGACAAAGTGACGGAGGAAACATAAACTAAAAGGAGATAACTAATGTGAACATAGTTTGTAAACTAGAAAGAAGTGTGCAAATCGATGTAAGGAGTTATTTTCATTGTTCTTCATGCTTGTTCTCTGCCCATATGTTGTGTGGAAGAGAATTCTGCAGTGCTGATACAGCTGCCTCCTGCGGAAGGCAGGGACACTGCTCTGCACCCAGGCAGCTTGCAGCAGCCTGTCAAGGAGTCAGATGATGGCACCAGGCAAACTCCAAGCTGATAGAGCTTGGAGCCCCCAATGAATGAGTGTCAGGACCCATGCCCATGAGGAGCCAGGGGCACAGGGGCAAATGGGGCTCTGTCTAACCCATTCTAGAAAGAGAGACAAATATACAAGTAGAGATTGTCATTCTATCTTTAGGTGAAACTCAGTCTTCTGTTTGTCTATTCTTCTGGCAATGGTGAGAACGTAGTTCTAGCATCCTTGAGCTAGTCAGGTTGGGACAATTAAGAAGACAAAAACCAAAGGAATAAAAATAGAAGGCAAACAGATGGTATTCAGGAGTGGAGGGGTTTTGGCATGAGGCTTCAAGAGAGGGAGTGCACTCAGGAGGGGGTACCCAGGGTCTCCACATGACACCCCCGTCTGTGCAGGGTGAGGATGCCCCCCTGCAGTCAGAGAATGGACTCCTGCTTCAGGGATCATCCCTGGAAACTTGAGCCAGACAGGAGCTTGGAGCTCCAGTTATAAAATCAAAAGAGCAGTGAGCATTTGCATGGAGTACTGGCGACAAGAAAAAATGCCTCTCTAACCCCTGTCAATCACAGAGCAGGATGGATTTACAAGGATCTCACTGAAAGGAGATTCTGAAGTTTCCAGCAGATAATCCCTGACCCACATGGGATTCTTAACCCAACAACACAGACAGTTATCAGGCCACAACCTTTTCTGTGACTTGCTCTGCTTAGAATGACTAAAAGACACCTTAACAGACCCCAGCTCCACAGCTAACAAGGAATTAAGAAAAGAGGAGTGGTGAATAAGAAAGTGTATTAAAACTTGGAGTTTTCTCTCATAGACTTTGCTTATTTACTTTCAGTGGCGGTGGTGGGGGGCAAGTCTTGAAACAGGTGCATGAGAAGCCTCATCATCATCAAGTTAATACTAATCTCCATAATGGTTTCTGCATTTGAAAAATGAGGGGATTGAACAGGAGGCTCTCCGAGTACCGCACAGCTCTGGCACTCTCTAATGCTCGGATGTAATACCTCCTAAGTGTGGCGCTGCATCTGGGATGAAATGGTTTCAAAGACCAGGGGGACTGCTGAGAGAATGTGCGTCTTGGTGGTACCTGGGTGCATGAATGGACAGGTGGCCCATGTGTAGGAACTGTTTTACTCTTTTTATTATTATTGTTTACAGTAGACATTTTCTAAAACTTTAAAGATTAGATACTGGAAGCGGGGGGATGAGAGATCAGGCTTCTGGGGGTCTGCAGAGATTTTGTTTCTTGGCCCGGGTGGTGGCTGCATGGCTGTATTCACTTTGTGATGCACATTTGTGATCTGTGCACTTTTATTTATGTGCTTTATACGTTAATGAATGTTTACATTTTTAATGTCATCAAACATCCGATTCCATTTTCAATCTCTTTTCTAACGTTCAGGTTTCAAAACTGAAAATACATCTAAGAAGTCGGGTTTGGGATGCTCTGGCTGGAAGCCTTGGGGCCTCATTGATATGAGGGTTGATGGGCTCTCCTGGCAGTCACAGCCCTGCCTTCCCACTGCCTGGCATGAGGCATTCTCCCTCCTCTGTCAGTGGCACTCAGGAAAGAAGCTGGGTGTTTTTCTCTTGCTTCCCACTCGCCTGGCCTGTAGCCAGAGCAGCAGTTCTGTGCTGAGCTCCCACAGATCGCCAGCTCCTCTGACTGACCCAAAGCATCCACCACCTTCCTCCCAAGCCCAGCCTCCCCCTCTGTGTCCCTGGTTCTGTCAAGGGTGCAGGTGGCCCATGTGGAGACCCCAGGGTCTTCCTGGAGACATCTCCTGGGGTTTCTAGCCATCCCACACTTCTTGAAACTGCATCATGAAAACAAAATTTTTTTGTGTTTTTCTGTGTGTGTAAACTAATTTTGTATAACATTTAAGGAGATTGCAAAAATAAAAATAACACACTTGCTATTGTATAGAAATGCAATCAATTTGTGTCTATTGATCCTGTATCCTGCAATCTTGCTGAACTTGTTTATGAGTTCTAATAGTTTTCTGTGGATGAGGATCCTCAGATTTTCCATACACAAGATTATATAATCTGCAAAGAAAGACAGTTTTATTTCTTCATTTTCAGTCTTTCCCTTTTCTAATTTTTGTTTATTTCTCTAATTGTCCTGGCTAGAATCTTCAGTACAATGTTGAATGAAAGTGGCAAAAATAGACATCTTAAGTTTTTCCTCTTGAGAGGAAAGCCTTCAGTCTTTCACCACTAAATATGGAGTTGGCTGAAGCTTCTCATAGATGCCCCTTATCAGATTCATGACGTTTCCTTCTAGTCTTAGTTTGTTCAATCATGAACAAGTGGTAGATTTTGTCAAATGCTTTTTCTGCATTGATTGAGATGATTATCCTATGGTTTCTGTCCTTTATTTTGTTAACATGATGTATTATATTGATTGGTTTTGTATCTTGAAAAAGCCTTGTATTCCTGGGAGAAATCTCACTAGGCCGTGCAGTAATTTGACTCTTCTTTCTTTTTTTCTTGCTCAGTCTAGCTAAAGGTTTTTTCATTTTGTTGATTGTTACTAAAAACCAACTTTTGGTTTCATTGATTTTCTCTACTATTTGTTTCTTTGTTTTATTAATTTTCACCTTAAACTTTATTGTTTTCTTCCTCTGCTTGCTCTGGGTTTAGTTTGTTCTTTGTTCATAGTTTTTTCTTATGGTGGAAGTTTAGGTCATTAATTTGAAATATTTCTCCTTTTTAAACAGAGGTTTTTAAAAGCTATAAATTTTCCACTTAGCACTGCTTTAGCTACATCCCATCAGTATTGGTATGTTGTGTTCTGTTTTTATTCATCTCACAGTATATTATAATTTACTTTGTGATTTAGTTGCTTTTTACATATCAATCTTACACATAGGCACCTTACAAAATTTTTATTAATTTTAATAATATTTCCACAGATCCCTTGAGTTTTGTGTGTAAATGAAAACATCAACTGTCATAAGATTTAGATTTATTTATTACTTTCCACCAGTAGCCATTACTTTTCTTTTCTTTCCTTTTTTTTTTTTTTGTTTGATAGAGTCTATGCTGTCTCCCAGGCTGGAGGGCAGTGGTATGATCATAGCTCACTGTAGCCTCATACTCCTAGGCTCAAGTGATCCTCCTGTCTCAGCCTGGGGTTATAGACACAAGCCACCTCACCTCTCCAAAACACATATCTTTTATTTATATTTCTTCTCTTACTACTGTAAGACCTTGAATACAATGTTGAGTAAAGCATTTTAGATTTTTAAAAATCCATCATTTTAATGGTAATAGGTCAGATGCATCTCCCTTAAAACTAGGCACAAGATAAGGGTATATAAAGGCTCCTGTCTTTCTCTGGGAAAATTATAGTATTACATATCCCCTGGCCAGAGTGATTGCTTCAGGAAAGGACATGTAACAAGCTGGCCCATCAGCCTTCTTCTACGATCTGTCAAACTGGATTGAGGAGCGAATAATCTATTCTCGCCTCTTTGATTGGAAAACTGTAAGAATTCACTCAGAAATACCAACCCCATATCCTCTGCGGAGTGAAAAAGAACAGTTGCAGGAACAGCAAAATAAGACTGCTACCTCTTTCTCTCTCAGACACACACACACACACACACACACACACACACACACACACACAACCCTCCCTAAACCTCAGTTTTCCTGCTGGGAAAATTGGAGTTATTCTTATCTCATGGGTTGCTATGGATACTTAATAAAGTAATGATTAATGATTTAAACTGTTTAGCACAAAGACTCAATAAATACTACCTGCTAATTTAATGTTATTAATGTTATAAACAAGGTTGTTCTGCATGTGCAGCTTTGCGCTCCCCTTTCTCTCACCTGGAATCCCCCACTTACTCACCAGTGTAGCTTGTGGAAGGAATACTCTTCCCTTCAACTTGCTAGCTTCAGAAAGGAGCAAATATGACTCCCTTTATCACATATCAGGAGATACGAAAGTTTTGCTGCGCTGATAACCTCCATCTGCTCAGGATCTGTTTCCAGAATGGCAACTCCAGCTTATATAATTTTTAAAAGTGATTATTCTTCTTAATTATGGTAAAATACACATGGTATGCATGGTAACATAAAATATACCTTCTTGATCATCTTGAACTGGATGTTTCATTGACATTAAGTACAGTCACATGATTGTGCAACCATCACCACCATCCATCTCCAGAACTCTTCCAACTTGCAAAACTGAAAGTCTGTTCTCATTAAACAATAACTCTCCTTTTCCCCAGATTCCAGCCACTGGCAACCACCATTCTACTTTCTGTCTCTATTTGGCTACTCTTGGCATATCATATTAAGTTTTATAATATTTGCTCTTTGTAACTGGTTTATTTCACTTAGCTTAACGTCCTCAAGGTTCATTCATGTTATAGCATATATCAGAGCTTCATTCCTTTTTAAGGCTGAATCGTATTTCATTGTATGTATATATTATATTTTGTTTATCCATTCACCCATCAATGGATACTTGAGTTCCCTTCCCCTCTTGGCTATTGTGAATAATGCTGCTATGAATGTGGATGTTCAAATACCATTCTGAGATCCTGCTTTCAGTTATTTTGGGTATATACCCAGCAGATTGTATGATGTTTAAGAAAGAAGCTCTAGAGTTCCAGCATGAGCCCTCCCTAGCTGTAACTGCCTGCTCCCCTTACCAGTGAGGACCCTGAGTCTCAGGGAAGGTGGAAACTTGCCCGAAGTCTTACATGCAGGTCATGAGAGGAGGTGTGTTTCAGCCTGGCCCATCTGCCCCAAAGCCCATGTCCTTCCCACTGCTGTTTGCTCTCTCACCAAGCAGAAAACTATTAGAGACAATCAGTGGGCTCCCAAAACTGACATGCTGTAAGATAAATCCACAAATACAATCGCTTTCTAATATAAGGGATAAACTAAGAACAGTGAAGGAGGAAATCCAGTTCACGAAAGTTTTAAAGAATATACTTGGAAATTAACCTGGTATGGAAAAAAATTACAAAATTCTGGTGGGAGAAATAAAGAAAGTATTGAAGAGTTGGGTGTTGGTCTCTGTTTCAGTCTAGGACAATTTAAAATGCTAAAGACCGAAGAGCTCCTGCAGCAATTAAAATTCCCACAGAAATCACATCAAAATCCATCTGGAAGAATAAACAGTTAAGAATATTACAATTGGGAAGGAAAATAACAGCAGAACCAGGAGAACTAAACTTCCCAGATAACTATAAAATATATTGTTAAATGACAATCAACAAAAGTAGATGATATCGGTGTAAGAAGAGGAAAAATAATGAATAAAATAAAGCACAGATTCCTTATATATGCCTAACCTTTTTGGGAACTATTATTAAGACTAACTGGGAATAAGAAAATAATGGGAAAGGAAGTGACTTTTAATAGTGTCATGGGGAAGCTGGGTGACAATAACTGCTAATATTTAATGAGAATTAACTCTGCGTCAGGAGTTACTCTAAGTGCAATAATTCATTTATACTAATGACAACTTCATAAGGCATGTTATGTTATTATCTCTATTTTATGAATGAAGAAACTGAGTTACCAAGAGCTTGTATAAATCTGCCCAAAGTCACACAGCAGCTCTGTGGCAGAGCTGGAATTTTCACCAAAGCATTCTCACTCCAGGCCTCTCAAGCCCCATGCTGTAGCTCCTCTCATGCTAAAGTGAGAAGAGAACTCCAGCCCAACAGTTTAAATAGGCTTTAACAACCCTACTAAAAATGCTAAAATAGCCCACATGCGGTCCTGTTTTAGTCCCAGCACCTATAATCCCAGCACTTTGGGCGGCCAGGAGTTCGAGACCAACCTGGTCAACATGGTGAAACTCTGTCTCTACCAAAAATACAAAAATTAGTTGGGTGTGATGGTGCATGCCTGTAATCCCAGCTACTCAGGTGGCTGAGACAGGAGAATTGCTTGAACCTGGGAGGTAGAGTGCCACTGCACTCTAGCCTGGGTGACAGAGTAAGACTGCCTCAAAAAAAAAAAAAAAAAAAAAAAGCTAACATAAAAAATGTGTTTAATATGTATCTCAAATGCAGAAGGAGGTAAATATACTGGCACTTAATAAATAGAAGAAATTATCTGCCAGGTGTGTCAGTTACACAATTACACAATTACAGGCCTATAATCCTAGCACTTTGGGAGGCCAGCATAGAAGGATGACTTGAGCCCAGGAGTTCAAGACCAGCCTAGGGCAACATAGTGAGACTCCATCTCTATAAAAAATAAAAAATTAGCTGGGCATGGTGGTACACGCCTATAGTCCGAGCTACATGAGAGGCTGAGGCAGGAGGATCCCTGGAGCCCAGGAGTTCAAGGCTGTGGTGAGTTAGGATTGTACCACTGCACTGCAGTCCTCACAACAGAGTGAGACCAGAAAAAGAAAAAGAAAAGAAAGACAAAGAAATTATCATTGACAAGTGATTCTTTAAAAGCTGGTAAAAAATAAAAATGCTGCTACAAAGAAGTTTGAAATTAGATACAAGATCATGATTTGTTAATTTCAGTCGTTCTGGTGGTGGCTGTGCTCCACCACCAGAACGACTGAAATTAAAAGAAGGACACTACCCAAGTGTTGGTGGGGATAGGGAGCAACCAGAACTCATTGTTGGGGAGTGCGTTGTAAATTTACTCGCCTGCTTTGAAAACTGTTTGGGACTACCTACTAAAGCTGTGTACAATCCACTCTAAGGCATGTACGTAACAGAAATGAGGGCATATATCTTTCAAATGACATGTACAAGATATTTAGAGCATCTTTATTCACCATAGCCAAGAAACTAGAAACAATCCAAATACCTACCAACAGGAGAATGAATAAGTAAATTGTGGTACATTCAGACAATGGAGCAGAGCTCAGCAATCGAAACGAGTGAGTCACTGACACACGTGGGTGAATCTCGCAGACACTTCGGAGTACATTCTCTGTGATTTCATTTGTAGGGTGTTCAAAAGCAGGCATACCAATTGAGAGTTTTTAAAAGTCAAAACAGGAGTTACTTTTGCGGTGGGGCAGGTATTTGCCTGGGGAACTTTTTAGGGTGTTGGAAATGTTCTGTGTCTTGCTCTGGATGATGGTTGCACAAGTGGAAATGTAAAAAAGTTCATAGAGCTGCACACTTAATATGTGCACTTTAACGTATGTAAGCCATAGTTTGATAAAAATTTAAAACCAGCAAATCAACAAACAAAAATGTGTCAAATACGTGTGATACAAGACTTTTTATTCATTCAACAAACACTTCCAAAATAGTTCTTGTGCCTGGAATGCTGAGGACACCTCACTGACTGAATGAGACCATCCTCTAGGAACTCCAGGTCCCGAGGGGAATCAGATCAGCAAATACATACAGAACCTCATGAAATGTGCCCGAGTGGGAGGCAGGTGTCATGGGACACTCACTCTCCTTGGGGAAATCAGGGGAATTTTAACAAGAGAGAAGAGATTTGATTGAGGTCAAAAATGAGTAGAACCACCGTGAAACACACCTCCCACCCATTAGGATTACTACGATCAAAAAGAATGTAAAATAACAAGTGTTGGGAATGACAGAGCAAAGGGAACCCTGTGTACTGTTGGTAGGGATGTAAATGGTGCAATCACTATGGAGAACAGTATGACAGTCCCTCAGAAAATAGCACTACCGGCAGGGCGCGGTTTGCAAGGCTGAGGCGCGCAGATCACAAGGTCAGGAGATCGAGACCATCCTGGCTAACATGGTGAAATCCCTACTAAAAATACGAAAAATTAGCCGGGCATGGAGGCGGGCGCCTGTAGTTCCAGCTACTCAGGAAGCTGAAGCAGGAGAATGGCATGAACCTGGGAGGCGGAGCTTGCAATGAGCTGATATGGCGCCACTGCACTGCAGCCTGGGTGACAGAGCGAGAGTCCATCTCAAAAAAAAGAAAAAAAAATAGCACTAGCATATGATCTAGCAATTCCACTTCTGGGTATATATCTCAAGGAGATGAAAGCAGAGACTCAAAGAAGTATGCGGACACCCATGTTCACTGCAGAATTTTTCACAATAGCCAACAGATGGAAGCAATCCAAGTGTCCATTGGTGGATGAATAGATAAACAAAATGTGAGATAGATACAGATATAATGAAATATTACTCGGCCTTGAAAAGAAAGGAAATTCTGACACATGATATAATGTGGATAAACTTTGAGGACATTATGCTAAGTGAAATAAGCCAGTCACAAAAGGACAAAAACTGTGTGATTCCACTTACATGAGGTAGTTAGGGTGGTCAAATCCAGAGACGGAAGTAGAAGGGAATAAAGTGGGGAAGGTTAATGGGTACACAAATACAGTTAGATAGAATGAATAGGATCTAGTGTTTGATACACAACAGGGTGACTATAGCCCATAGTAATCTATTGTATATTTTTAAATAACTAAAAGAGTAGAATTGGAAGATTCCTCACAGAAAGAAATGATAAATGCTTGGGGTAATGAATATCCCCAATTACCCAGATTTGATCATTACACATCATATGTCCGTATCAAAGCATTGCATGTACCCATAAATATATATACCTATTATGTACCCAAAATAATTAAAAATAAAAATTTTCTTTTTTTAAAGAAAGCAGAGTGGTGGTTGCAAAGGGCTGAGGGGAAAGGGAGTGGGAGTTAGTGTTTAATGGGTACCAAGTTTCAGTTTTGCAAGATGAAAGAGTTCTGGAGATGGATGGTGATGATGGTTGCACAGTAATGGGAATGTCCTTAATGCCACTGAACTGCACACTTTTTTTTTTTTTTTTTTTTGAGATGGAGTCTTGCTCTATTGCTGAGGCTGGAGTACAGTGGAGCAATCTTGGCTCACTGCAGCCTCCGCCTTCTGGGTTCAAGCAATTCTTCAGCCTCAGCCTCCCCAGTAGCTGGGATTATAGGCATGTACCACCACACCCAGCTAACTTTTGTATTTTTACTAGAGATGTGGTTTCGCCATGTTGGCCAGGCTAGTCTTGAACTCCTGACCTCAAGTGATCCTCGCACCTTGGCCTCCCGAAGTGCTGGGATTACAGGCATGAGCCACCATGCTCGGCCTGAACTGCACACTTAAAAATGGTCAAGATGGTACATTTTATTTGTGTATGTTTTATCACAATTAACATTTTTAAACAGAAAAAACAAAGAATAGAGAACGTCCTGGCAGATAAGAGCACCCCTAAGTGTGGAGCCTTGAAAGAGCCCAGGACGTCTGCAAGGAACAGCGAGCCGGTGTGTGGTGAGTGTGAAGGACACCAGGGGGGATGTGGGAGATGGCACTGGTGATGTAGGTGGGCACTGGATAGGAAGGGCCTGGGTTATCATTTAAGGAGATTGAGCTTGAACTGTTAGGAGCCATTGAAAGTTCCCAGCATAGGCCGGACGCGGTGGCTCAAGCCTGTAATCCCAGCACTTTGGGAGGCCGAGACGGGCGGATCACGAGGTCAGGAGATCGAGACCATCCTGGCTAACCTGGTGAAACCCCGTCTCTACTAAAAAATACAAAAAACTAGCCGGGCGAGGTGGCGGGCGCCTGTAGTCCCAGCTACTCGGGAGGCTGAGGCAGGAGAATGGCATAAACCCGGGAGGCAAAGCTTTCAGTGAGCTGAGATCCGGCCACTGCACTCCAGCCCGGGCGACACAGCGAGACTCCGTCTCAAAAAAAAAAAAAAAAAAAAAAAAAAAAAGAAAGTTCCCAGCATAGAGCACATCTCCCTTGAGACCCCCACAACACTGCAGTGTCCATCCCCACCCAGCCTGGGCTGTAAGCTCCAGAGGGCAGGGGCGTCACCTGCTGCTCCACTATTGCGTCTCCGGCGCCCAGCACAGCAGATGTTGAAAGAACAAATCGCCCGGTTTGCACTTTAGCAAGACCATTCTGTGGGCGTGCGGAAAACAGAATGGAGCACGGGGCACGAGCTAGAAAGCAGTTGGGTGACTCTGGCAGATTTCCGGTTATGGGAAGATAACCAGCAACAACAGCAGGAAGCAGAGGACAGTGGCTGCAGGATGAAGCACGTTTATGAGACAAGGACGAGAGGGCTTGGGATGGATTGGATGTGGAGTGAGAGGGAGAGGTGAAATGTGATCTGTTTCTAAAGCTTCAGGATAGAGTACCTGGGTGGTTTCCTTGTGGGAGGGATGTCCTGGAGTAGGTGGCAGCAGATGGCGAGGATCACTCAGGCCCAGAGCTAGGGTGGACCCCGTCAGTCTTTGTCAGTATCCAGGGCCAAGCACAGAAGCAGACACATGACAGGCACTGAATAAATATTGTAAGAAAGAGAGAGACAAAGAGGGAAGAAGGGAAGGATAAAAATGCTACCAGAAAGGGATAGAGAGCAGTGGGATCCGCTCATTGACCTGGACGTATTCAGTATCAGGATCGCAGGTGAAGAGGACAATATCACCTATATGATATGTATGAGCATAGCATTGAGGCTATGGGACAAAGAAGTAGGGAAAACCATGTTTGCAAGGGCTGGAGCAGGAGGAGGAATCAATGATGGTGTAGATAGACAAGTGGAAAGATAAGGGGGTGTTGCAGGGACAAGAGAACCCTGAGAAGGAGGTACACAACCCGCACCCACTGCTGGGTTGAGGACATGAAAACACTGGATGTCCAGGCAGGAGGTCATCAGTCACCACAGCAGAAACGGAGCCTGCATGAAGGGGATGGAGATAGAGGGCCGGGGACAGAAAGAACCTGGACTCTTACGGTAGCTGAGGGACCGAAAGAATGGTTGGAAGACTGTTGTTTAAGGAATTTACGTTTAGGATTGGGAGGATGGAGCATATCTTTAAGCTGACATGAAAGAGTTGGGGGAAAGAGACAGCTGGAGATAGAGAAGTGGGAAGGGTTGTTAGTGTGAGGATGTGAAAGCAGCAGGACAGACGGGGGCCAGCACACGGTGGGGGTGGGCTTGGGAGAGAGGGAGGAGGGATGAGGATCAGGAAGATGGAGAAGAAAACAGGGTGGAAGCACACCTTTGTATTGAGCAAGACCTAAAGAGGTGCTGAACCATTTATGGGCCACTCTGGACAAAGTTGTTAATAAAGCAACTATGTGGACAGTAATGAGGCCATTGGCCCTCCCGAGGCTTGCTCCCTGAAGCCACGATGGTCACACACCAGCCCCTAACAGCATCTCCTCGGGAATATCTGTCCCTGGTGCATCTCCACCAGCAGGAGCTTGCAGGTGGAAACCCACCTCCCCTGTGGACCAGGCTTGTGTGTCCACGCATGAGTTCCCAGCTTGCACCCTATTGTGCCAGGCCCTCCCCACTGTGCAGGCCAAGCAAAACCGCTGCCCAACAGCCCCGTGCCCTGAGATTGAGTCCCGCCCATATTATCAATCCATTGAATTAGAGCAAATTACCAGGTCTTCTAAAGGCACACTTTCCTCCTCTATAAAATAGGGCCCGATGACCTAATGCAAATGTGTGTGGTGGATGATAACATGTCATGTATTTCATGTATGAAGGCTACATGGGCCGGGCACAGTGGCTCATGCCTATAACCCCGACACTTTGGGAGGCTGAGGCAGGTGGATCACTTGAGGCCAGGGGTTTGAGACCAGCCTGGCCAACATGTGAAACCCTCTTTCTACTAAAAATACAAAAATTATTCAGGCATGGTGGCACACACCTGTAGTCTCAGCTACGTGGGAGGCTGAGGCACGAGAATCACTTGAACATGGGAGGTGGAGGTTGCAGTGAGCTGAGATCATGCCACTGTACTCTAGCCTGGGCGACAGAGCCAGACTCTGTCCAAAAAAAAAAAAAAAAAAAGAAAAGGCTACATGGACTTATTCAAATTTCCCTTAAATAGTGTTGGCCATAACTAAACTGTGCACACGTGGAGTTCACAGTATGCTCGGGCATAGAATCTCTCGCTTAAACCCCAGAACCTGTAAGTTGGCTATTATCGACGTATTAACATTTTAACATTGAGGAAACTGAAGCTTAAAGATGTTCAGTGACTTGTCCAAGGTGACACATCTAATAAGAGGCCAAGCCAGGGGCCAGGTGACTTTGCTTTTCCCTCTATTTGTAGTCACATATTGAATAAAAACCTTCCCCTCCACTAATAGTTTTCAGAATAGAGCTAGATCCCATTGAATGAACACAGGCAGTTGAATGTTGGTGCAGGTTTTACTTTAAACGAGTGTGCTTAGAGCCCTCGGGGCTCTCGAGGCAGACTGAGGGGCTCTTGCCTAGTGCTCCCCTGCCCTGGGCACCGTCCTCTACTCCAGCTTGATGTCTCTCCCATACACACAAAGGCAGGATCCTTGTGTTTTCATCTTTGTATTCCCAGCACTTAGAACAGCCTGGTACATTGTAGCTGCTGAGTAAACACCAGTGACTGGAGAAATTTATTCTGGGGTCTTTAAAAATGGTCCGGAGACTTTATTCTCTTCTCATAAGGCATCCGCACAGAGGTGCAGCTGCTCTTCTTCTAACTTTGTCTGCCAAGCCTGGGAATACCTTCGTTTGCAGTTTGTCTGCTCTTGCTTTTCACTGAATTCTGTAAAGGTCATAGTAATTTGTGTGTTTATTAATCGGATATTGTTGAGCAGTTCCTGTGTGCCAGGCACTCTGCTAGGTGTTGGGGATGCGGCCTTTGAAGGGTGACTGCGCACAGTTGTGTAGATTGTACACTGCACTGTCCCAGCCTTTCCCGAAGGCATCACTGTGTGCTCCAAGCCTGAGGACAGAGGAGCAGATCAGACTTAACACCCTTCCTCCAAGCTGGGAAATGTTCACTTCCATCAAATCTGGTGCTTTCGTGCCTGGGAGGCTTATTTAGGTGAGGAACGGGGTGGGGCTTGAGTCTCTCCAGTATCATGACTCCTAAATCACCCAGCCGTGGCCTTTGAGGACCACAGTCCCTCTGGGGAGATTCCTTCCCTTCAGTTCCCCACCTGGTACTAACTTTCAGCCCCAGCCAAATTTTTCCAGATGGATTTCTAACCATGGAAATGGAGGTTTCTAATGGAAATCCCTGCAACCCTTTACTTAGAGCCACTCTGGGAGGCACCGCTCTAATTATTCAATTGCCTAATTCCATTTATCTTTCATGATCCATTATGCACCACTGACAGGCTGCGTCTTCCTTAGCAGATACATAACCTAGTCTAATGGACTCTGGGTGAAGCCAACTACATTGACTAAGGGATCTAGCTGGTACCTAATTCCCCTAAACTATTATTTTACAAATGAACAAGGCAGACAGACACATTTTCTGCTTTAGGATAAATATTTTATGAATTGCCCCGCTGATACATTACATTATTAGTACATTATCCTTCATCCCTCCCTGAGGTTTGAAGAGCCTGGGTACACACTCAGGAGTACATTTGGGTGATTTTATTGAATAGGCTGCTTTTAAAATCTGTTTGTATTAGTGGAAAAAGAAGAATAATTTTGTCTCATGAAAAGAAAAGTTCTTTAAATGCTGATTTGCTGTTTCAGTGTGACAGTCGCCATCCAGGGACTTTTAGGTTGATGGAAATGTCTAAGGTCTACTTTTAAAAAAATCAGCAGTGGGGTGCGGTGGCTCACACCTCAAATCCCAGCACTTTGGGAGGCCAAGGCAGGAGGATCACTTGAGGCCAGGAGTTTGAGACCAGCCTGAGCAACATAGCAAGACCTCATCTCTTAAAAGAAAAGTAAAGAAATAGAAATAGAAATAGAAATGGAAAAATAGCTAATCTTTCCTCCTTGGCATTCCCCAATAGGACCAGACAATACTGGGAAGAATTTTGCACGATTCCAGAAAGGAGACTCTTCCTTTTTCAGAGAGCAAGGCATCCTAAGAAAGTCAACCTTTCTTTTTTCTTTTTTTTTCTTTGAGATGGAGTCTTGCTCTGTCACCCAGGCTGGAGTGCAGTGGCACAATCTCAGCTCACTGCAAGCTCCGCCTCCTGGGTTCATGCCGTTCTCCTGCCTCAGCCTCCTGAGTAGCTGGGACTACAGGTGCCCGCCACCACGCTTGGCTAATTTTTTGTATTTTTAGTAGAGACAGGGTTTCACCGTGATAGCCAGGACGGTCTCCATCTCCTGACCTCGTGATCCGCCCGCCTCGGCCTCCCAAAGTGCTGGGATTACAGGCGTGACCCACCACACCTGGCCTCTTTTTTCTTAAGATGCCTATTTCTCCCCACATATGCTTGTGTTTTCTTTATACCCTAGATGTGCATTTTAACCTGGAGTGAAAGTGGGGTGGATTGTGCCAGTCTAAGAATTAATGTAGATAAGCCCTGAGCTTTCGACATCATTCTACCCAAACTGTAGAAAGAAACTGAATTTGGGTCTCAATGTCCATTCCTTTGTACAGGATAGATATTGCACACATTGTTTTCTTGTTCGTAATTTACATGTTTTACATACATTATTTAATTGATACAAAGCTGTAGTCAGCCTCTTTATTGTTTGGTAGCCTTCATAGGACAACACGAAGGAAAGTAGAGGAGATGCTTAGAAACTGCAGAAAGACTGAATCAACTGATGAGGCGGCTTCCCCCAACCATAATGAATGAAAGACAAAGATGTGGAACCGAAAGTAAACATACTAAATTCTAGAGGTTTTTCTAGTAAGAAAGAGTCCTCACATTTGTTCCAGATATTATGTCAACATATCTGCTTACAGAAATGAAATTAGTCACCATATTTCTTAGGGATTAATTAGAATCAAATTTATAGAGAACGCTGAATAATGACCTTTGATAAAATGCCATGTGAAGTTGAAATAGGAGTAATATGAAAGGGAGGAATGAATGTTATTAATGCATTTACACCTTCTTCGATTCTCCCTGGAGTGTGTTTTACCTTTGCCATAAAATGAAAACATTTAAATTTCTTTAAAATTACATTTGACTTAATTATACCCAGTCCCTGATACCAGTAAGCCCCATTTTGCCTGCTTTTCTCTCAGATAGAGCAACCAGGCTCATCATTTCATAACGAGTTGTTTTTCTACAGGATGTTCGCTATGTGCAGAATGTTAATAGCCGGCTGAATATGAATAGGCTCTGTGGCTCCACTTGAAATATAGAAAAATGGCCCAGACATTAAAAAAGATAAAAGGGAAAAGGGCAGTAATGAATTTAGAGGAAAATGAACATTAATGGTACTAGCATTACTCATGTTCCACATAACAAATTATTGGAAATTTGTCAAGCACACCAAATTATCTACTCGTCGGCTGCTGTGGGGCCCTCTTCTGCCATCCAAAACCAGCAAAAGCAAGACAATTTAAGCTAATTTTACTATTTATAACAATAGAACAGGCCATTAAGATAAATTAATGTCATTATCAAGTTTCTATGAAAATGACAAATACCACTATTTCGAGCAGCTTAGAGGCTGTTGACTATAGTGAAATCTGCTGCACAGGCACTAAAGAGAAACACTCCAAATAATTATTTTCTAGTAGCCTGTTTGTTTCCTGACCATTCATTTGCTTTCACCACAATTAGTTCTGTACACAATATGGTAGTGACTAAACAGTCAACACTACGCAGCATTAGGACTAATTGGGCCATTAGGATGCAGTTTCCAGCCTTTTCCTCCCTAAAGAGAGCTGGGAGTAAACAGACCAGAGGCAACAATGAGACCGCCACACTGGCGTGGATTGTCTTAATTTAAAGGAGCTCCAAACAGGATAATAAACCATAAATCACACAGAGGGAAAGCTCTGCATAGAACCTTCTTGAATGAGCGGGATGATCACAAACTAGACGGTGCCGGACTGTGTGCCCTGGTCCCCCGGGGAATGCCGTGATAGGAGTGACTCCTGAGCAGCGGTTCTGGGCTTGGAGTGGTGCCATCCAAAGGTGTTAAGAATTCCTTGTTGGTCTGAATCTGGAAATTCTTCTTCCATCACTTACGTCAGTGATTTCTGAGCTGTTCACGGGAAGGCACTGTCTCTCCAACAGAACTGTGCCTTTGATTGCTTCTGGGTTCTTGTTTTAGGATCAAATTACTCAGAGACTGTTCACAGCAGCTGTCGGGTTTCTCTAACTCAGATATCAATGGGAAAGAACTGTCCCAGACAAGCCAGTGAGTGATTTATAAGGAATAAATAGTCACACGATTACACTCTTTTGAGATCCTCATTTCATAAAGTAAGCGGGAAGCTGCATCAGGCTACTGCGTGGCCAGGAGCTGGGTACACTCAGCTGGTAAATGGCTGGGCATGCGTGAGGCCCTCAGTGTGGCACACGGCGCTCCCAAAGTCACATCGCCTTCCACCTCTGAGGACAGCACTCACAAACTGCCCCTTGGCCAGTCCCTCCCCTCTCTCCCCTTCTCCAGCTGAGACGAGATGCCATTTGTGTTCTCAAGGGATACAAAACTCAAGCACACACATTAGATCACCAAAAACCCCAGAGCATGTAAGGAGTTCAGGCGACAGCAGAGCTCTCAAGAAGCAGTAAGGTGATGATGACCCCATCTGATCATTGTGACTGTTGAGATAAATTAGTTCCCATTCTACAGCCAGCACAGAGCCTCTTTGACCCGGTCTGGTTGATTTCAGGGCTTCTGGTGCTGCCCGAACCGATTACTGACTGCAAGAGTCTCATTCTGCAAAAATCACAGTGGCTTTTACAGGTCTTTACGGGAAGGAAATAGGCTAATGCACTGTTTCCCATGTGTGTCAGCAGCCCAATCTCTCCCTAATGGGCTCCAATTGCAGTTTTACTATGAACTTAAACTCTCCTACACACACGCACAGGACAGGCATCCTCACTTCTTATGCTTCTAGTGAAAATCAAGACAGAGAATAACATTTGGTCCTGCCTTCCTCTGAATAGTTGGGCTGAAAAACAGGTGCATCACGGTGAATGTGACCTCGATTGAGCTTGTTCTTCCTAAAGGTGAGCAAGAGGGAAAGTTTCAGTTTAACCTTCTGATTTTAAAACTTAAAACAGCATTAAACGTAAGTCTGTCTCCCCTTCACACTCCTGGCCTCCCTATTCTGCTGCAACCCCTATCTTGATGCCTCAGGAAATGCAAATCAGAGCCTTCAGGTCAGCCTGGGGGTCAAGGGCCACATCTGTTCACAGCAGGCTGTTGGCCACGTCGCCTTCCAGCTCTGAGGACAGCACTCGCAAACTGCCTGTTGGTCAGTCCGGTGTCACCTTCCTGCCTGACACCAGCCTCATTTTTGAACTCTGCTATTATTATTATTATTTTTTGAATTGGAGTCTTGCTGTGTCACACAGAGTGGAGTGCAGTGGTGCGATCTCAGCTCACTGCAACCTCCACCTCCCGGATTGAAGCAATTCTCCTGCCTCAACCTCCCAAGTAGCTGGGACTACAGGCACCCAGCTAATTTTTGTATTTTTAGTAGAGATGGGGTTTCACCATGTTGCCCAGGCTGGTCTCAAACTCCTGACCTCAGGTGATCCACCCGCCTCGGCCTCCCAAAGTGCTGGGATAACAGGTGTGAGCCATCATGCCGGGCCAAGTTCTGCTACTATGAATATATTCCCGTGACACACCCCAGGCCCTCTGTGCTGCTTAGATTAGTGTTATTGTTAATCTTGCTTTCAGCAAACTGCATTTCCGGCCGTGAACTCTTGGTGCGCTAACAGCCAACACTCCCCATGTACCAGGCTCTGTGCAAGAGCATCAGTTCACTGGAGGCTCACAGCAGGCCTACAAAGGAGACATTACCCCACATTCCACAACCGCAAAGACAGACCAGGACATGCTCAGTTACCTGCCCATGTCTCCTGCTTACAAAACTGGACAGCGACAGGGACAAAACAGTGACCAGAGCAGTCTTACTCCAGAAGTCACCCTCTGAATCTCTCTGCTGTCTAAGCCTCCAGCCTAGATGGATTTCGCTCCTGGTCTCAACTAAGCTGACCCATCCTGTTAGTGCCCACGTGGGCATATTGGCTAGATTGGCTAGGCAAGGCAAAGGGAACACCAGTCACCTAATCCATTCACTGTGGAGATGATTTTTCTTGCTCTCCACCACTGGATTGAATGCTCCTTGAGGACAGAAATTGCATTCACTTTCCTCATCATTTTATCCCCAGCCCAAGTACCTGGCACAGAAAAGGTGGTCAGTTAAAGGCTCATGGAGTAAATGGATGAATTGCTGAAGGGTGGAAATCACTAACTGGGTACACTAACGGAGGCGTGGGCAGGGTTTGTGCATTCTCCTGGGAGTTTTCAACATGGTCCAGGAGTAGACCTGTAAATGGTTTTCCTCTCAATGCTCATGTGACCCAGGGACTTTTCAAAATAGACCCCATGACACTGACCATCAATGGTCCTTACTTTCTCATAACAGCAAAGCAGAGGCCACTCCTGGTTCCAGCCAGAGCCCCTGAACTGGGTATGGCTGGAGTGAGAAGGCGTCAACATGCTCCTGGCCATTCACACACTGTTTCTTCTAACTTGTAGCAAGTGTAGCAAGAATTTTCTTTTTTCTTCTTCTTCCTTTTTTTTTTTGAAACGGAGTCTCACTCTTGTCACCCAGACTGGAGTGCAATGGCACGATCTCGGCTCACTGCAACCTCCGCCTCCTGGGTTCAAGTGATTCCCCTGCCTCAGCCTCCCAAGTAGCTGGGATTACAGGCATCCGCCATCACGCCCAGCTAATTTTTATATTTTTTTTTAGTAGAGACTAAAAATACAACATGGTTTCACCATGTTTTTCAAAACTTATCCACTTTTTCACTTTTTCAAAAATTATCCAACTCCCAATAACCAATGTCATGGAGTGGAGACTGGCACATATTTCTCTTCTCAGCTTTATTATGAAATGAGACATCGTTTGCTGTTTCCTGCCTTCCCAGGACGGGTGAATTAGGAAGGAGTCCCCAGCAGACACAGGGATTGCATCTGGTGAAGCTGTGGTGCGTCCTGACATGGCAATGCTGGTTCTTCATTTTGCTAGCTCTGCTCCACTTGTCTGAATTTAGCAGCCTGTTGACTCCAAAGACTAGAATCCAGCCAAGCCTAGGGCGATGGTGCCAGGGCATTCATGCCCGGGTCCCAGAAGCGTGCACACCAGCAGACTGGCAAGAAAAACACAAGTGGGCAAATCTCCTTTCCCTCTTGGGTCATGGGGCCGCTGCAGATTAGGAGCTGGGTCTGGACATCAGTCTGTTGTAGCCACCTGGCTTGGAGCAAATATCTCAACTCCTCCATGCCTGGGTTTTCTCATCTGGGTGATGAATACTTGATAATCCCAAATTTCATTCTGGTTCTTAAAAAGAAAAATAAAAATTGTGATTTCAAGACTATATAAATTCTGTGGTTATGCTGGATTTCTGTGCTGCATTTAGAATCTATCAGAATATCACACCCGATTAACTTGGTTTTTGAGTCATCATGGGCTGAGCGGGGGGGGGAATTCCACCTTATGTATAAAAAAGTGTCCCTGGAATGTGATGATTTGCCTCCCCCGACAAGATGTCATAGGAAGATGAGGTGGGTGGGATCTGCTTTGAGAATTGTGCAATTCCTCTGAGTCATATTCTGATATCAATGCAGATTTGTAAGGTACGTGATGGTGACAGAGTCTGTGGTGAGTGCGGCCGACACCCAATGAGGATGGAGTTTGCCCCAGGCACAAATAGGTCATCTTGACCTTCATCTTTGTGTCTCTTAAGCAACAGCAACAAATGTGGAGCACGTTTCCATTTTGATTCTTAAAACATCGAGTGACAGGCCAGGGCATTTCCATTTAACTGGATTTTTCAATTATTTTGAGTACAGCTAATACATTAGTTAGATTGAGATTTTATTGTCAAGATAATGGTTGTAATGAACCTGGACTTGATGGAATTGCTAAAGTTTGTTGATCCAGAGCAGTTTGATTTTGTTGTCACATAACTCCCCCTCAATAGGTTTGCACAAGCAAGTGCTCAATAAATCTCTTTGCACCGGGTACAAATGGATGATCTTGTCCTTCATCTCTTCTTCCCGAAGCAATAGCAACAATTGTGGTGTACTTTCCAATTTAATTCTCCAAACATTGAGATGAGCCCATCTGGAAAGCCTGGAAATATGTTTTCAAATCGCAGCCCAGGTTCTCACCCCGTCCCTTGTTCGCCTGACTGTGAAGGAGGAAGATAACACTGACTCAGAGGGTTGGTTAAAACAACAGAATTTCTCTTAGCTCCCTATCATGACTGGTGTTTTTAAAAGTCTGTAACCAGGCCGGGCGCGGTGGCTCACGCCGGTAATCCCAGCACTTTGGGAGGCTGAGGCAGGCGGATCACAAGGTCAGGAGATTGAGACCATCCTGGCTAACACGGTGAAATCCCGTCTCTACTAAAAATACAAAAAAATGAGCCGGAGAATGACGTGAACCTGGGAGGTGGAGCTTGCATTGAGTCGAGATTGCGCCACTGCACTCCAGCCTGGGCGACAGAGCGAGACTCTGTCTCAAAATAAATAAATAAAAATAAAAGTCTGTAACCAACTATCAGCAAATTATTTCCTAAAGAAATGATGACTTTGGGGCATTACATTTCCTAGCCTAGAAGGCACTTTCTTTTAAATGGTGTCATTGATCTTGCTTGGGCAACATTGTGCCCTTTTCTGTCTACTCAGAGACAAAGTCGAAGGCACTCAGCTTCCCTCCGGATTAGAAACTGGTGGAGATAGAGAGCCCCCAGTCCTCCTGCGGGAGAGGTCTTCCCGAGTCGGGACAATAGGAGTGACAAAGAGCCTCAGGACACTGGGAGGTGGGGAAGGATGTGGAGTTCTTGGGCTGAGAAGAGATGAATAATACATTGGAAAGCAAACACAAGCATTATTTCTCTTCTAATCAGGATCATGAAACATTTTACAAATTAACCACTTTCCTCCGACACTTACCACGTTGAGTGGCTCTAGGTAGAGCCATCAGGGCGGACTCTGCCATCTGCATTTAGAAAATTGCCTATACATTTATTAAAGTGAAATTCACCCATTAATTAATGCTGTTCTCCCTGAAGACTCTCATTAGCACATTGAGCTAATTACTGAAAACACAGGCCCAAGGGTTGGGTGGTTTTTTGTTGTTGTTTTTTTTTTTTTTTTTCTATTATGGTAAAATTTGCTCCAGCCTTACCTTTGTAGGATTTAAAAAGAGAAACAGCAGAGTCAGAATAACCTTTGGACGCAGGAATTGAATCAACTTTCAGACGACTTTTCTTGCTGGTTGTCTTTTCCTTCTCTGTGGGAGGCATATGCAGCTGCTATTTCAGCAAGAAATATTTCCAGTCTAGGAAAGACCTAAACATCTAGCCATCACCAGAGTCTTCTGATAACTCAGCTGCTGGGCGTCGACGTGTTAGGAACTACATTTGGAATGAGACCTAGGCCAGTGTCTATGTAGCGTGTCCCCTTACACATCTATTTTCTCTTCTCTGCCATCAATGTGGTTCCTGCATGGCCTTTTCATCCAGCAGAAAACAAGAGGGACCCAATAGATATCAAAGGGTTAGAGAGATTTCTAAGACTTTCAACTGAAAGCATCTTAAACTGTCCTGGGATTGAGCCATCAGGAGAGTGGGGAGCAGGGCTTGTGTTGGGGGAAGAATTGTGGCACAGACCTGGCCTAGGAAACACAGGTACAGCCTTGTGCACATCTGTTAACCTTAGTGGGTCTTTGGTGCTTAAAGGAAGCCTCTTAATCACCCTCTTTTACATTGAAGAATAATTTAACATGAGTTCTGAGTTGCAATTATGACTAGTTTAAAATATATGTGGGCCGGGCACAGTGCCTCACGCCCGTAATCCCAGCACTTTGGGAGACTGAGACGGGCGGATCACCAGAGGTCAGGAGTTCGAGACCAGCCTGGCCAACATGGTGAAACCCCATCTCTACTAAAAATACGAGAAAAAAAAAGTAGCTGGGTGTGGTGGCACGCACCTGTAATCCCAGCTACTCAGGAGGCTGAGGCAGGAGAATCACTTGGACCCAGGAGGTGGAGGTTACAGTGGGCCAAGATTGCACCACTGTGCTCCAACCTGGGCGACAGACTGAGACTCCATTAAAAAAAAAAAAAAGTGATGTTAAGTGAAAAAAGCATAACAGAAAATTATATTAATCCTATCACTGCAATTAGATAAAATTACCTCTGCATTTAGCCAAGAACAGGGAGGGAAACAGGAAAAATAGAAATGGTCAGTTCATTCAAGTTGCAGTGGAATGATTTTTCTCTTCTATCCTTAAACAAGTGGAATATCGATATTTCCATTTCCAAGGGCATTCTCTTCCTGGCATTTTGACCCTGCTCCTAGGCCTGCCCACACCAGATCCTTGCGGTGGTGCTGAAGGTGGTCGGTTGAGTGAGGGCCCCCATAGGATGCCCCTGGCCTAATCCCCAGAACTTCAAATGTTGCCTCATACAGCAAAATGGACTTTGCAGATGGGACTGAGTACAGATCCCGCGCTATCCACGTGCGCCCCCATCATCACAAGGGTCCTCTTGAGAGGGAAGCAGAGGAGATTAGACTACAGAAGTAAGAGATGGGGCAAGGGAAGCAAGGGGTAGAAGGGTGTAAGGCAGGGGGATCAGCCAAGGAATTCAGCAGCTTCTAGAAGTTGGAATAAGCAAGGAAATGGAATCCCCCGAGAGCCTTCCGGAAATACCAGTTGGCTGACAGCTGAATGTTCACTGAGTGAAACTGAGCTTGAACTTCTGGCTTCCAGAACGGTAAGAGAATACATATATGTTGTTTTCAGCCACTCGGTTTGTGTTCATTCGTGACAGTGGCAATATGACACCAACACACTGGGTGTCCTTGAATGTGTGGTAAGGGGGCTACGCGTCACCCTGCAGCCTGGCCTGCAGCTCCACTTTCCTGCCTTATACAGCCTGGCTGACTGTAGGATGAAATTTTTTGACATCCAAAAAGTAGCTGCAACATGATAGTAACTGAGCCTGGGGACAGGAGTGATTCAGTGTCCTCAATGTGCTGAGGGCTTTGGCCCTGAGGATTAGATATCTTAGTGAGTTTGTACACTTTCTTATCTCCAAGCAGAACTACACTCCAAGCCTCTGTTTCCTTATCTGTTAAATGGGGCTACTAATTCTCACTGGGTAGTTTGTGAAGGTAAAAGGAGATCACGTACATCAAAACACTAGCACATAGCATGGGGTAAACATTCTTCTGTGTCCTAGACAGCGTTATTTCAATATCCATGGGAGATGCCTCCATAGCCACCTGCAAAGGGGTCCAATCCATTCCCAGCCTGCAGTGGCTGGTGATGTTCTGCTGGGGGTCTGGAAGAACCTGCAGATCCCATGCGTGCACCACACTCAGCTGCCTCACTCCCAGACATCACCATTCCACAACAGCTATGGAGTGCTGCCCCCGTGATGGGGTTAATGGCGTGGAAAACAGCACGAAGCTTGCCTTAACCAGGCAGGCCATTAACTGGTGGAAGATTTATATTTGTAAAAGCAATAACAACTGCAATGTATGAGGAGTGACAGTGCCCAGGGGTGCCTTAGGGGGCCTCTGCCACCCCCGCTAAGCAACTCCAAATACATCTGTGATCTAAATAAAAACCAGCACAGCTTCTAGACAAGGCCCCTGAGCCCTTTCCCAGGTAGCAATTCTGAAGCTGCCCTTAGTGATGGGAAATGAGACAGAACATGGGACGGGACAGGCTCCAGGAGCTGTATTGTCCACCTTGCTTTGAGTAATTGCCTCTCAGTAAATACAGACTACTTAATTCCATCCTACAGTCAGCCAGGTTGCATAAGGCAAGAAAGCAGAGCTTCAGGCCAGGCTGCAGGGCGATGCGTAGCTTTCAACTAGAGACTGGTTTTCTGGAGGTACATCTGAGAATGCATTTTTTTCCTTTGAAACGATGTTACACGTTTTCACTCGAAGTAGGTCACCATATTTAGTGGCTGATCTGGAAATTTTACCACTAAGAAGAAATTCAAGAAATCCCAACAAGTGACAAATGAATCTTTGGAGCATGATCCATTTATATAAATTGGGTCCTGCCTATGATACACTTTTTTTTTTTAAGTTTTTTTTACAGGTTATTGCAATGATCATTTATTAGTTTCATTCTTCTGTTAATTCATAATTCATTTATTCATTCACCAAACATTTGGTGAGCACCCACTCTGAGCAGGCTGTTGGGCTAGAGAACAGGCACACAGGGAGAGTGGCCATCTCGAGTCGGATTGCATATTGTGGAGCCTGCACTTGGGCCCCCTGTCCGATGATGGAGATGCTCACGGTTACAATACCGAGTTCTGGTCCCGTGATGTCAGAAGACAGCAGAAGGCTGCTTATCCAGGTCTGAGAAGAGCCTCGGAGAAAGGAGATGCAAACTGAAAACCCAGTGGCATGAAAGAGAAGGGAGAAATTCTTTTTGAACAATTTTTAACTGTAGAAAATTTCAGACATACAAAATAAACAGAATGAAGATAGTGAACCCCATGTTCCAAGTTCTCATCCACCAGCTCCAACAATTAGCAACATTCTGTCATTCTTGTTTCATCTCTATAGCTCCCTCATTCTCCACTTCCCGCACTCAATTATTATTGTAAAAGGTGCATACACTCAAATGCACTGACAGCTTAGCAGTATGATTTTGACAAATAGACATACCCTTGTAATCCACACATTACACAAAACAGAACATTTCCCTTCTCCCAGAAAGTTTTCTTGGCTCCTTTCCCAGGTAATCTCCACACCCCTCAGAGGTTCTGATTTTTTTTCCACCTTGGATTATTTTTGCCTGTTCTATCTATCGTCATATAAAGGCAATCACACAGTATATACTCTTTGCACTATGCTACAAAAAAGTAGTATGCTGGCCGTGTTCACTCAGCATAATATCATTGGTGACATTCATCCATGTTGTTTCACGTGCCAGTGATTTGTCCTTTTAGTTGCTGAGTAGTATTCCATGAGAACACATATTTTTTAATCTTCTTTTGGACAGGCCACTCTAGTGGATTCTAAGAGGGGATCATAAAGACACAGAAGACAGGACCTCTGCCACTCTAAGGAACAAGCACCAAGGAAACGGACTCAGAGCTGAGGGGACAATGGCAGGTGATATTGGTTTTCTACCCAATAACCATCCTTCCTTTCTCTTGCTCTTGGAATCCCCTTTTGTCTGGTCAGTAGTATGCTCAGCCATGCGGGTTGACTTGTGATTGGTGTCAGCCATACAGGCTGTTTTGTGATTGGCCTCAGCCATGCAGGTTGACTTGTGATTGGTCTCAGCCATGCAGGTTGACTTGTGATTGGTCTCAGCCATGCAGGTTGACTTGTGATTGGTCTCAGCCATGCAGGTTGACTTGTGATTGGTGTCAGCCATACAGGCTGTTTTGTGATTGGCCTCAGCCATGCACGTTGACTTGTGATTGGCCTCAGCCATGCAGGTTGACTTGTAATTGGTCTCAGCCATGCAGGTTGACTTGTGATTGGTGTCAGCCATACAGGCTGCTTTGTGATTGGCCTCAGCCATGCAGGTTGACTTGTAATTGGTCTCAGCCATGCAGGTTGATTGGTGATTGGTCTCAGCCATGCGGGTTGATTTTTGATTGGTCTTAGCCATGCAGGTTGACTTGTGATTAGTCTCAGCCATGCAGGTTGATCCATGATTGATCTCAGCGGTGTAGGTTGATTTGAGATTGGCCAGTCTCCTCTTGTTGACATCGTTTAATCTAAGGCTGGGCTGTGGCCCAATTCTGGCAGTGAGACATATGGAGAAATATGTTGGGGGCTCCTTCTCTAAGAGAGGTGCAGGGAGAGAAAGGTTTTGACAACATCCCTTTCCTTCATGGGTGTTGTCAGGAGAAGTCAATGCTTGTGTCCATGAAGAAAAAAGTCACCTGACCTACGGAGGGTGGCAGAAAAGAGTCGGGGTCTCAGTAACATTGTTGAGTTGCCAAACCCACCCTCGGGATGCCTACCTCCCAACTTTTTGTTAAGTAAGCAATACATATTCTCCTGCTTGAGGGCCACTAGCAAAATATTCTATTATTTGCAGCCAAAGTACATATGGGCCAGGTAGAGAGAATGGTTAAACGTGTTTCAGGGAATATACCTGGAGTTATGGCAAAGGCAGTCTAGAGACCACTGTGCCATCACACCGTATGTGTCTCAGTCACAAGAAGTAAAGCAAAGTAGAAATAGAGCATGGACTGGAGCACAAAAGGACGGGGGAACTCGAGGCCCCAGGGAAAGCCAGAGCTGGGCCTGGGCAGAGAAAAAGCTTTGTGAGGGATTGGAAACATTTTTTAAATATCCACACTAATCCAAAAATATGGAGCTTTGTGGTTTTGGCCAGTGCTAGGGTGTCTTGTCACCCTGTCACAATTACTCACAGGATGCAAAAAGAAGCCCTTATTTCTGGTGGAGAAACTACAATTTGAAGTGTCAACTCCCACTTCCTGGGAAGTACCAGAATAAGAGTGTCACACCATGTTAAAAAACATTTTAAGAATGCTCTATTTATGAAGCATTTTGCAATCAAAGTTTAGGATATGTATTTAATGAAAACCAGGTTTTCCATGGTGGCTGGAGTTTTCATGCCATAAGAATATTAAAGGTACAGTCCCTGAGTCTGTACACATGTAAAGGAGCTTGTTCTGTCCTACAACCTTCTTCCTTGCCTGTTTGACTCCAGGGTGGAGCTTTCCAATCAGTGTCTGCAAATGGGTTACAGGTGTGACCAATAAATTGATCCCTTCCACCTTTGCGGCAGCCAGGTAGGACTTGGGCCAGCCATTGCCCCGAAGCCAGTTGGCAGTAAGTAACATCAAATATGTACCCCTATTTTCTACGCATCTCATGGCATGACAATGTTTGGGGGGCCCTGCTCCAAAGGCTGTAAATGTTAATAGATGCTCAGACATCCAACTGTCTTTGCAGCTAGGGGTAGTCATGTGACACAGCTCTGGCCATTAAGCTTTAAGCTGAAGGTGCTGCCTCCAGCCCTTGCTTCCTCCTCCTCCTGGATATAGAACAGGGATCCGCAAACTGTGGCCCACAGGCCCAGTTCCACCTGCTGCCTAGTTTCATAAATAGTTTTGGAACGCAGCTCTGCGCATTTATATAACATGTGTGTGACTATTTCATGCTGCAATGGCAGAGGTGAGTAGCTGTAGCAAAGACCTATGGCCCACACTTCATGGATTGGAGTAGGGCTCTTAAACAAGGGCTTGGGAATGGGTTTGCCCTTTTCTGTTCTTCGCCATGTGAGGGCACAGCGTTCATCATCATTTGGCCCCTTCACAGTTTGCTGACGCCCGATACAGAAGATGCAACAGGCAACTTATGGCCGTGAGGACAGAAGTCCCACAGGGAGGACAGCAGAGCAGGTAAGAAAGGAGCCTGAGTCCCTCATAAAACCCCTTGTACTCACCTGGCCAGCCCAAGTCAAGGATGCCTGGAGCATGACACAAACTTTCCTTATATTTAAGACACTGCAGTCAGGTTTTCTGCAATACTGTCTTCTACAGAAAATTACTATATCAATTGGGGGTGTTAGGTGCAAATAACAGCGGTGTTTAAGCAGAAAAGGAACTTATGATAGGATGTTAGGTAATGCAAGGGTCTCTGGCAGGGCTAGAAATCCAAGCTCTGGAGCTACACAACTAGGGACGGGGCCCAGTGACGTCACAGGGTCTGTTTTAGCAAAAACACCACTGCTACTTGTTCACTGATGATATTCAGAACTAGGTCCCAACTCTGCACCATTGCTGTCCCCCAAATAAATAGATGCCTCTGTCAGCATGTGGCACAGACTGTGTGGCTTAAAAAAACAGAAATTTAGGCCAGGCATGGTGGCTCATGCCTGTAATCCCACCACTTTGGGAGGCCAAGGTGGGTGGATCACCTGAGGTCAGGAGTTCGAGACCAGCCTGACCAGCATGGCGAAACCGCATCTCTACTAAAAATAAAATTAGCCAGGCATGTTGTCGCATGCCTATAATCCCAGCTACTCAGGAGGCTGAGGCAGGAAAATCGCTTGAACTTGGGAGGTGGAGGTTGCTGTGAGCTGAGATTGTGCCATTGCACTCTAGCCTGGCAACAAGAGCAAGACTCCATCTCAAAAAACAAACAACAAAAACAACAACCCAGAAATTTATTTATCACAGTTCTGCAGGCTGGATGGCCTGGATCAAGGCACCAATAGGCTCGGTTTTCGGGTGAGGGCCTGGTCTCTCTGCCTGGCCTCCTCTGGAGGGGATGAACCCTGTGTCCTCACACAGCAGAAGAACAGAACAGGGCGAACCCTTTCCCTCAAGAGCCCTAGTCCAATCCATGAGAACTTTGCCCTCAGGGCTTAATCACCTCCAAAAGGCCCCATTTCTTAATACTGTCCCACTAGCCATGAAGTTTCAATGTGCGGATCTGGGGGGAAGCGTTCCCATCACGGCGGCAGGCCTCTCTCCTGGGCTTGTGGACGGTGCGTTCTTGCCGTGTCCTCACATGGCCTTTCCTCTGTGTGTCCACATCCCTCGTGCTTCTTCCTCTTCCTGGAAGGACATTCGTCCTGCTGAATTAGGCCCCCATCCTTATGTGCTCGTTTCGCCTTAATTGCCTACTTAAAGGCTTTATCTTTACTAGGGCTTCAACATACGATTTTTAGGGGAACACAATCAGTCCCTAACACCTTGCTTACCCAAGTCCGCGTCTCGTGGGAATACACCTGATTGGCCGAGACAGGGTCTCATGCCCGGAGCCTAGTTTCGGGGAATTCCTGGAATGCACATTTTCTGGTTTCTGCTATAGGAAGGCAAGACTCAGTATGGAGAATTACACAATCAGGGCAAGGTGGTTGTCTTGGTCTGTGTTTCCGCAGGTATAACAGAATACAGACTGGGTAATTTATAACGAAAAAATATTTCTTTGGCTCATGGCTATGGAGGCTGGGAAGGCGAAAACCAGGGGGCCACATCTGGCGAGGGTCTTCTTGCTGCATCATAACGTGGAAGGCATCACACGGCAACAGGCCAGAGCAAGCGAGACTGAGAGGGGAAGGAGGCCCAACTCTCACAGTAACAAACCCACTCCCATGGCAATACCGTTGCTCCATTCATGAGAGCACAGCCTGCATGACTAATCACCTCTTAATAGTGTGACAGTGGCAATTACATTTCAATATGAGTTTCAGAGGCATCGTTCAAACCATGGCAGTGCTCAAAACATTAAGCAGCCACAAATGACAAATGTTCACTCCAGCAGACATGCAGCTCCATACCAACACAGTCCGGATCAGCAGCGTTCTCAACTTTGTCACACTGTTTTCTAGGATGCTTTATGAGTGAAACTGTTTCCAGATCCCTCCCTCCAGTGGAGCTGTGCTCCAGGAGAGGTTATTCACATAGATAACAATGTATCTCTCCTGTTTTTTCTAAAGAGAAAAATAAAAATATATTTTTAAAAAACCCAGCAATGTGAATGCTGCCCCTATAGTAGTGTAATGTGGCAGCCCTGTGGCCAATTTTGCCTGCTTCTGGATCTGGACCCCAGTAGACTTGTGGTTTTATGTAATAATGCCTTCACGTTTCTATCCTGACTCTGGTTCCCAGACATGTTTATCTTGTTTTTAAGATAGTTATGTCTTTCACATGTTGCTAAAGATGTTTTGTCTATCATTGTTATGTATTTAGAGCACAAAAGGAAGTGGGGGATGACTTCCATGTGAACCAATTTTTCTACCATAACCAAAACCATATATAGCAAGCAAAGTTGTTTAACTTTGCTATATACTACGTTATTTAAATTCATCATCTGTTCAGCTTTTATATAAAAGTATTTTTTTAATTAACATAGATTTTTCTCATGGAACATAAGATTACATAAACATAGTGCTGATAAAATAAAAGAGAATAGAAAGCCCAGAGACAGATGTATACAGTAATTTAGTAGATAATAACACACACAGTTCCATTAATTGAACATTGTCTACATGCAGGTGTTGGGAGACAATTCCCCTTGAGTCTTTCACTTTTCTGCAAGTCTTGTGGGGGACTAACTCTCCTTTGTTTTAGATTATCTTTTTATGGCTCTTCATTTAGCAAACATCCTTGGAAAATAGAAAGAGGGGCTCCTACAGAGCAAAGGGCAGGCATGCTTACGGAATGCTTTAGAAAATTTGGATAAGCTAAACTCAGAGTTCCTCTCCTATAATGCAACCCACTGCATGTTTAGGTAAGTATCTGGACTCATCCTTTCACCACCATGGGACTGCAGTCAAGGAAAACTGATGCACATATGGTGATACTTTTGCTGCCTGCTGTGCATTAAATAATAATAAAGTCCTTTGTTTCTGATCCAGGAGTCTCATGTCTTCTGCCAACATCTGTGAAACTGGCAGGCTAACTTGTCAGCTGGCAAGTAGAGTAAAATCTCAGGCTCTTCACAGTTATTCAACAGGATACTTATTAGAAATTTTGCATTTATTATATTATTTAATCATTATAACTCTATAAAGTAGCTGTTATTATCTCCATTTTACAGATGATAAAAGCAACGTTTAAAGAGATTAAGTAACTTGTCCAAGGTCAAACAAGAATTCATCTCGGCCGGGCACGGTGGCTCAAGCCTGTAATCCCAGCACTTTGGGAGGCTGAGGCGGGCGGATCACAAGCTCTCAAGAGATTGACACCATGCTGGCTAACACGGTGAAACCCCGTCTCTACTAAAAATACAAAAAAGTAGCAGGACGTGGTGGCGGGTGCCTGTAGTCCCAGCTACTCGGGAGACTGAGGCAGGAGAATGGCCAGAACCCGGGAGGCAGAGCTTACAGTGAGCCAAGATCACGCCACTGCACTCCAGCCTGGGTGACAGAGCGAGACTGTCTCCAAAAAAAAAAAATAGAATTCGTCTCTGGGCCAGGATTTGAGTTCAGGACTGTTTCAGTGTTGTACAGATTATGACTTATTAGGGGGATATAAAGTTAAATTCCTATCTCATAATATAGGTTAAAATTTCACATGGAATATAGAGTAAAATGTAAACAAAACCCAGCAAATATGCATATCTGAGTTTTAGATGCATAAGAACTTATCTAAGCACAAATAAATTTTAAGACCAAAATGAATCATTCTGAATATGTCAAAGGGCACTATTGAAAGGCAAATGAAAAACTGGGAGAATATTTGAATGAAATAGGGTAAGGAATTAATATCTTTAATATGTGAAAAGTTTATGAAAATCAACAAGAAAAATATTAAGTCTGTCTTAGAAAGATGAGTAAAAGACTTACAAAGCAACTTATAGAAGTTATATAAATAGTAAAAACAAAAACTATCTCCCCCAATTCCATGTGTTCTACAGTTTTAAATAAATGGAATCATAATTGACAAAAATAAGCATATAGAAAAAATATTCGACTTCAACATTGATGAAGTGCTACCCCTAAATACTCTTCTTTTCAACAAATTGGCTAATTTGTTTTGTTTTGTTTTGTTTTGTTTTGAGACAGAGTCTCGCTCTGTCACCCCGGCTGGAGTGCAGTGGCCCGATCTCGGTTCACTGCAAGCTCCGCCTCCTGGGATCACGCCACTCTCCTGCCTCAGCCTCCCGAGTAGCTGGGACTACAGGCGCCCGCCACCACACCCGGCTCATTTTTTTGTATTTTTAGTAGAGATGGGGTTTCACCATGTTAGCCAGGATGGTCTTGATCTCCTGACTTCATGATCCACCCACCTCGACCTCCCAAAGTGCTGGGATTACAGGCATGAGCCACCGTGCCCGGCCACTAATTTTTTTAAATTAAAATATGCAGTATTGCTGCAGTTACAATGAAATGGTTATTGTGCACTATTGATGAAAGTGTACATTATACTACTGTTCTAGAGCAGGGATCCCTGTACCGCTCTGTGACCTGTTAGGAACTGGCCCACACAGCAGGAGGCAGGCGGCGGGCCAGTGAGCATTACAGCCTGAGCTCTGCCTCCTGTCAGATGAGTGGCAGCATTAGAGTCTCGTAGCAGCGCAAACACTATTGTGAACTGCACACTCCGTATAAGAATCTAATGAATCCCACGTGGTGTTTAACTTCCTGTTCCTGGCTTATTTCTCTTAACAGAATGTCCTCGAGTTCCATTCATGTTGCCGCAAATGACAGGATTTTATGTTTTTTTATGGCTGAGAAATATTCCATGGAGTAAGTATACCAGATTTTCTTCATCCCGTCATCAAAACTATGGAACACTTCATAAATTTGCATGCTGTCCCTGTTCAGGGGCCATGCTCTGTCATTCCAATTTTAGTGTATGTGCTGCTACAGTGGGAAATGAAAGATTTTTAAAATACTGTTTCAATTCTAACAGACATATCTGAACATGTATTTTTCATCAGTGTCAAGTATCAAACAATATCAATAACTCCCCTGACTTCAAAAAGGGTGGTTCACATACTTCTAACTCCTCTCTGCCTCCCCTGCTGGGTATCTCTCTCATTTTTTTTTTTTTTTTTTTTTTTTTAACATGATGACTCTTCCACTTTAAGAAAGCTTTAAAGGCCAGGTACACTGGCTCATGCCTGTAATTTCATCCCTTTGGAAGGCCAAGGCAGGTGGATCACTTGAGGTCAGGAGTTCAAGATCAGCCTGGGCAACATGGTAAAACCCCGTCTCTACTGAAAACACAAAAAAAATTAGCTGGGCTTGGTGGCGCATGCCTGTGACCCCAGCTACTCCAGAGGCTGAGGCATGAGAATCGCTTGAACCCGAGAGGCAGAGGTTGCAGTGAGCTGAGATTGCACTACTGCACTCCAGCCTGGGCAACAGAGCGAGACTCGCTCTCCAGACAAAACAAAACAGAACAAAAAAAGCTTTAAAATGTACTAAACAGCCATGTTACCAATAATTACTTAAACTTTACAGATTTTATTGTTTATTACTGTTTTTTGTCCTCATCTTTTCTTAATTAATTATTTTAATGCTTTTCTTTTTCTATCTGGAGTCTAGCACTGTTGCCCAAGCTGGAGTGCAGTGGTGCAATCTCGGCTCACAGCAACCTCTGCCTCCCGGGTTCAAATGATTCTCCTGCCTCAGCCTCCCAAGTAGCTGGGATTACAGGCTTGCGCCACCAGGCCCAGCTAATTTTTTGTATTTTTAGTAGAGACAGGGCTTCATTATGTTGGCCAGGCTGGTCTCAAACTCCTGACCTTCTGATCTGCCCACCTTGGCCTCCCAAAGTACTGGGATTACAGGTGTAAGCCACCGTGCCTGGCCTATTTGGAAGCTTTAAAAAATTTCTTTCTTGAGATTTCTTAGTGCTGTTTTGTTTTTAGCAGAGGAGGAATGTGAGTAGGATACTGTCTGTGCCTTCTTTTCTTCTTTTACCCTGACACAGGATAGATAACTTGAATGGGTATGGAATGCTACTAACAATTCTTTCCAAGAGGCAACCCTAGGAGCGTGGTTTCACAATCTTCTAGCATTTGGTTTGTAAGTTACAAGTTTGATTCTCTTTTCTATGAGGGTAATTTTTTTTTCCTGTCTTGAAGCTTATACATTTTTCTCTTTAACCATAGAATTGAGAAATTTCATCAGACTATGTTTAGGTAGTTTTTCTTTTTTTCTGTCTCTCTTCTTTTCCTTTTTTTTTGAAACAGAGTCTTACCTCTTGTGCACTATTGATGATAGCGTACATTATACATTCACCCAGGCTGGAGTGCAGTGGCACTATCACAGCCCACTGCAGGCTTATCCCGGGCTCAAGTGATCCTCCCACCTCAGCTTCCTGACTAGCTGAGACTACAGGTGTGTGCCACCACATCCAGCTATTTTTTTTAATAGAAATGAAGTCTTGCTGTGTTGCCCAGGCTGAAGGTAGTTTTTGAGAATTCCTACTTGGCATTCAATGACCTTTTTTTTTTTTTCCACTCAGGAAACAATTTATTACATATTTTCCTATTTTCTCATCATGAAATTCCTATTATACAAGTGATGGTGACACTGGATTTATATTTCACCATCTCTCATGACTTCCATCACCTTTTCCTCTAGTTCACTAATTGTTTTCAGCTGAATTACTATAAGTCAGAGTATACTTAAAGGTGTTTTGTTGTTGCTGCTGCTGTTGCTTTTGAGAGGAGAGTCCATTCATGTTCTTAAATAGCTGTATAATATTCATATAATAGAATGCACAAATTTTAAGTGCACAGTCAGTTGTAATGAATGCATACATATAACCCGTATAGCCATCCAATCAAGATATAGAACATTTCCATGACCCCAGAAAGTTTTTCCATCTCCTTCTGGTCAATTCATTACCCCTCCCCAGAAATCATGAACGATCTCTAATATCATGGATTAATTTTGCCTGTGTTAGAGTTTTATGTGAAAGAAACCATATAGCATGCACTTTTTGCATCTGGCTTCCTTAGCTCAACATAATGTTTTTGAGGTTTACCCATGCCATAGAGTGTATCAATCAGTAATTTTTTTCCCTTTTTATTGCTCAGTAGTATTTCGTTGTATGGTTATATCATCTTTTGTTTCCATTTGAATTTTTTAATTTCTAAAATATGCTTCTTTCTTATCTAATTGCTCTTTTCCAAGTCTGCTCTTGCTTTAATGAAGGAATATCTGCTTGGATATATACATATCCAAAAATTATGTATATATAGACAGAGTCTCACTCTATTGCCCAGGCTGGAGTGCAGTGGCACAATCTCAGCTCACTGCAACCTTCACCTCCCAGGTTCAAGTGATTCTCCTGCCTCAGCCTCCTGAGTAGCTGGGACTACAGGTGTGCACCACAATGCCCAGCTAATTTTTGTATTTTTAGTAGAGACTGGGTTTCTCCATGTTGGCCAGGCTGGTCTCGAACCCCTGGCCTCAAGTGATCCGCCTACCTCAGCCTCCCAAAGTGCTGGGATTACAGGCGTAAGCCACTGTGCCAGGCCATGCTTGGATATTTCTAAGACTACTACTTATAATTGTCTTATTTCTTGTCTCCTGAAATAACTCTATAATATGTAGGGACAGGTATTGATATTGATGGCTTGAAATACTTTCTTTCCTTAGAGGTGCTGATTCTCCACAAACATCCAGTGATTCTGTGTTGTTATTGTCTGTTTCCATGTATCACATGCCATGGTACACAAGCATCAGTAGTTCACTCAGCAATTGCATCTGATTCCAAATGGACACACTCTCCCCAACAACTAGCATCATGTGTGGGTGCAGATGGCAGACAGCAGTTTTTGCCCTGGTGTATTTATTCTTTTTTTTTTTTTTTTTTTTTTTGAGACGGAGTCTTGCTCTGTCACCCAGGCTGGAGTGCAGTGGCCGGATCTCAGCTCACTGCAAGCTCCGCCTCCCGGGTTGACGCCATTCTCCTGTCTCAGCCTCCCGAGTAGCTGGGACTACAGGCGCCCGCCTCGTCGCCCGGCTGTTTTTTTGTATTTTTTTAGTAGAGACGGGGTTTCACCGTATTAGCCAGGATGGTCTCGATCTCCTGACCTCGTGATCCGCCCGTCTCGGCCTCCCAAAGTGCTGGGATTACAGGCTTGAGCCACCGCGCCCGGCCTGCCCTGGTGTATTTATTCTTAATACCCTTGGAAAGTTCTTCTTTTTAAGCCTGAAACCCCTCTACCCATTATCAAAGTAATAATTTCCCCTCTATTTTGAAGAAGAGAGGAAGCTAACAAATAGCAATTAACAAATATATTCTACCAACGTATATGGGTGCCTTTTTCCAACAGAAAGATTTTACATGTGATGATTACAAAACTCTTGTTCAAATATGTTGCTGGGAGGCTGCATGACGTTACTATGGATGAACAGAAACAGATCAGTCCATTTAACCTGCCCCAATTCATCACAGGAGGTACGGCTTAACCTTCCACTGCCAATCATTTACGCCTCAGGTTATAAACAGGTTAAAGAAAACACCTGGTCCACTTTGAGGTTATCATTTGGTTGCAGGCAAGACTCCTTGGTCCACCTCCAAAAGGTGGGCAATTGAGATGTGCTGCTGAAGGCAGCTCTCCTTCAGGCAGAACGCTGAGCCAGTGGGGGCCATGGCCGGTTGTCCTTGAAAATGGCTTTGGACTGAAAATCAAGGGCAGTGAAGACAAAACCGTAAGGAGCCTTGACTGGTCTCAGTTCGTAGAGTCCTAAAGTTTTCACCTCATGGCCCACCCGGAAAGAAAAAAAGGCCCAGCCAGGAAAAGGAGTTCCCCTGATTTTGGCAAGCGAAACAGCATGGCAGTGGGTCCAGGCGCCTGCTGGAGGGTTGGGGCACTGTGGGGCCCCTGGAAGAGAAGCCCAGGCGACAGCTTGCTGTCAAGCAGTTCCAACCAGCGTGCTCACTCTGCACCTGCTGGAGTCCAGACGACGGGCAGGGGGCTGCATCGCCTTGCCCCCACGTCCCTGGAAGGAGTTCTGAGGAGTTGAAGCACCTGGATTTCCCAGCTGGGCTTCATCCTCATGGGTAGTCTGAGTCCCCAGCCCTGCCTTTGGGTGCCTGGCTTGGAGCGGAGTCCCAGAAGCGCACTGACACATTTGCCCTTCAAACCCTCCCCGCACCCTCACGATGCCCCATGAGCAGCGCACACCTGGGCTCAGCTGGGAAATGCATCCTATTAGGTCTCAGAGGAGCCCTCCTCTTCTTTTCCTGTGTGAAAAAGGAGAAACAGGAGTGTTGCTTGATGTGCTGGATTAGTCCATTTTCACACTACTATAAAGAACTTCCCTGAGACTGGGTAATTTATAAAGGAAAGAGGTTTAATTGACTCACAGTTCTGCAAGCTGGGAAGGCCTCAGGAAACTTATAATCGTGGCGTAAGGGGAAGCAAGCACTTTCTTCACAAGGCAGCAGGAGCGAGAAGAGAAAGTGAAAGGGGAAGAACCCCTTATAAAAGTATCAGACCTGTGAGAACTCACTATCCAGAGCACAGCACAGGGGAAACCGCCCCTATGATCTAATCACCTCCCGCCCTCCACACATAGGGATTACAGGTCCCTCCCTGTACACGTGGGGGTTACAATTCTAGATGAGATTTCGGCGGGGACACAGAGCCAAACCATATGATGTGCCCAGCAGTCCAGTTCCATCTGCTTGGAGCTTCTGCCTGTCTCATATTCTTTGGTGAAATGATGCATACATGTAAAGGCATTGAGCAGGGCTGGTGCACAGTAAACCCACATAGCCATTATTATCACATCAGAACGTCTCCATGTTTCTTCTCTATCAATGGTGTGTTTTCCCACTATCTCTCTCTGCCAGATATTTCCCACATTGTTTACTTTTTTGTTGTTGTCATATATTTCAGTAAGATACCAGGAGGGAGTAGAAATAAACACATGACAATTTGACATCTTTAAGCCAAAAGTCAGCATTATTTATTATTATGACTTTTAAAACATGGTAACAACTTGAAGTCCAGCAATAGAACAACTCTCAGGTCATGGGGGTACATAGAGGATGAGATTTTTATTTAGAAAGAAATTTCAAGACAGGTATAGAAAATCACACTGAAATAGATCTTCAATCTATAAAGAATGGTGTCAGTGGTCTCATAAACAGAGGACAAGGAGGCACCCATTTTACAAAACAAAAACAACAAACAAACAAAAAACCATAAAACATTTAGTTTCCCTGAATGGCTTAGCAAAATCTGACATAGTCCTTGATTTGCAGAGCTGTTGGCTGGGGAAGAAGTGGGCTGATTTCCCTGAGAAGCTCAGAGTTTTCTAAAGGGATCAGCAGTCCTATCACCACTTTCTCAAATTTGAAATTAGAAAGGTCTGATGTGAAATTAGAAACGTACAAAAGGGGTATTCAAATCTAGTAAGAGGGAAGTGAACAAGACCTTGAAATAGTCATCCTACAGGAAGGAGATTCAAGTTTCATGTCCCAATTTCACAAGGGCCAAACAATTGGTAGTGGAATTGATTCCAGAGCATTAAGTATATGGCTGACCTTGGAAGTACCTCCAACCCCTACTCCGACCCCTAAAAGCCTTGCCCAGTGACTGTGTCTTAGAGGGCAATATCTGAGCACGGAAATGTAAACTACAAGGGGCTAGCCGCGGAGGGACATCCCAGGATGCATGGTCATTGCCGGCTGCAGTGTACAGGACTACTCTTCAACACTGACACCACGTGGCAACCACCGGGAACTGCAGGCTGGAGCGCCTAGCCTGTTACCTGGAGTCCTCTTGGAGATGAGGAAGGATCCAGCATTCTTGGACAACTTGGGTGAAATACACGGAATTTTGAGAGGGACAAGTTAGACTTTCCGCTCAAAGGGCCTGGGATGCTTCAGCAATTAATTTCAAAAGAATATAGGCTGGGCACGGTGACTGACACCTATAATCCCAGTACTTTGGGAGGCCGAGGTGGGTGGATCCCTTGAGGTCAGGAGTTTGAGACCAGCCTGGCCAACATGGGGAAACCCCGTCTCTACTAAAAGTACAAAAAATTAGCTGAGGGTGGCGGTGTATGCCTGTAGTACCAGCTACTCGGGAGACTGAGGTAGGAGAATTGCTTGAACCTGGGAGGTGGAGGTTGCAGTGAGCCAAGGTCATGCTACTGCACCCTAGCCAGGGTGACACGGCAAGACTCTGTCTCAAAAAAAACAAAAAACAAGTTGGTGCAAAAGTAATTGCAGCTTTAATGGAAGAGGTATGACCATATTTTTACACTGTGTAGAACAAGTCTTACAATCTGCATTTAAATTTTGAGCAGCCATTCGACGACCAGCTATAAACCTACTGATATAATGTTTCAGAAGAATACTTACTGATATACGCTATATAACATAATGTTAATTTTTTTTTTTTTTTTTTTTTTTTTTTGAGACGGAGTCTCGCTCTGCCGCCCAGGCTGGAGTGCAATGGCCGGATCTCAGCTCACTGCAAGCCCCGCCTCCTGGGTTTACGCCATTCTCCTGCCTCAGCCTCCCAAGTAGCTGGGACTACAGGCGCCCGCCACGTCGCCCGGCTAGTTTTTTGTATTTTTTAGTAGAGACGGGGTTTCACCGTGTTGGCCAGGATGGTCTCGATCTCCTGACCTCGTGATCCGCCCGTCTCGGCCTCCCAAAGTGCTGGGATTACAGGCTTGAGCCACCGCGCCCGGCCATAATGTTAATTTTTAAAAGCAGAATTTAAAACTATACATATGTATGATCCATTTGTATTACACTTACCTATCAAAAATAGAACCATCTAAGGAACTGGGAATAAATGTAAACATGAGGCTAAATGAGGTTTATGAGAGATAAACAGATTATCTCTCAGTTGTCAAGTATGGGTAGGTTTATTTTGTCCTATTCAGTTTGCTCCAGGTAGCCTTTTTTTCTATCATGACTACAATTTCAATGCTGAGGCAGCCCCCAAATGCCCTAAGTTATCTTCACAGTTGAGGGTGGAGGTGTGGGTGGGAGGAGGCTTCCCTCCTGTTTCATTTCTTTAATTCCTGCCTTGGCTCATAAAATAGGATCTTCTATGCACATTTGTGCCACTCACAGAAATATTATAAAGGCAGCTTCGGATGCCTCACCTCCGTTTTCACTCCTCGTCCTAATCTGTTTTCTGTTGCTTATAACAGAACACCTGAAGCTGGGTAATTTATAAAGAAAAGAAAATTCTTTTTTACGCCCATGAAGGTTTAGAAGGTCAAGGCCGAGGGGCTGCATCTGGTGAGGACCTTCCTGCTGCTGGGGATTCTCTGCAGAGGCCCCAGGCAGTGCAGGGCATCACATGTCAGGGGCTGAGCAAGCTCACATGCTAGTTCAGATCTCTCTTCCACTTCCTCTAAAGCAGCCAGTCCTATTATCATGATAACCCATTAATTCACTAGTCCATGAAGAGATTAATCCATGCATGAGGGTAGAGCCCTCTCATGATCCAGTCATCTTGTGAAGGCCCCACCTCTCAATATTGCCCCTTTGGGGATTAAATTTCAACATGAGTTTTGGATGGGATGGACATTCAAAGCATAGCACCCCCCTACAAGGGAGCAGTAGTAATCTAATTAGTGAGACCCTCTGTCTATTGGACCACAGTGGCAGAGGTAAGATCACTGTGCCAAAAAAACACCACCAGCCCCAGCCCTCCTCTCCTGTTCCTTGGATCTGTCCGCCCTTAGGGATGCCCCTCCTGAGTTAGAGGACTTCCCCTTCCTGCTTCTCGACCTGCTGGCAATCAGGACTTTCAGTTGGTGACTTTGGGAAAGGGAGAAGAAAGCTCCTACGTTGCCAGGGGCAGACTAGTTTTCAAATGAGCTTCAGTTGTAAAGCTGATCCTCTCTGGCCCCTGAAGTTGTTCTCAGTTTGGTGAAACTTGGAAGCAAGGGCTGAGAGCGACTGCCATTCTGAAACTTCAGTTCCCTCGTTTATGAAAATGACTACAAAGTCGTTTTTAACTAATGTAATATTTTCATCTTTGTAATCTGGCAGGTGATATTAGACTAGGAAAAAATTACCTGGCATGGGCCGGGCGCAGTGGCTCATGTCTGTAATCCCAGCACTTTGGGAGGCCGAGGTGGGCGGATCACAAGGTCAGGAGATCGAGACCATCCTGGCTAACACGGTGAAACCCCGTCTCTACTAAAAAATACAAAAAACTAGCCGGGCGAGGTGGTGGGCGCCTGTAGTCCCAGCTACTCAGGAGGCTGAGGCAGGAGAATGGCGTGAACCCGGGAGGCGGAGCTTGCAGTGAGCTGAGATCCGGCCACTGCACTCCAGCCTGGGCGACAGAGCAAGACTCCATCTCAGAAAATAACAACAACAACAACAACAACAACAACAACAACAACAAATTACCTGGCATGATTCGAGTGCATCGTGCTAACAGGCAGGGGGATAGGGTGGGAGGGAAAGAGACAAGCTGGCAGCTCACAGGCTCTTTAGCCCAGTGATAGGTGGTGTCCAGTCTGTGGCTTCCCTGCCCTCAGACCTACTACTCCTCCCTCCTCTGCCCTGCTTGGTATCACAGTGGGCTTCAGGGGCAGCTACTGCCAGCCGGGTTTGGTGTAGGAGGTGCTGGTACAAGACCAGAGGAAGGAAGGGAGAAACCAGGACATTTCTCCCCACCCCTGTGGTTTCTTTAGCCTTAGATTCACCAGAAACACTCAGTCCAAGTGTATGGAGTAGCTTCCTGCTGGTACTAATCTCTCAGTGGCTTCATGGTCCTGGTTGGCCTCTTAGCTCTTCCTTCACTTATGAAGCCAATTCCTAAATTTATTTTCCTCGTTTTAAATATTTGGAGATATTTTCATTTTCCTGGTTGGACCTTGACTGCTAATATCTGCTATGATCTGAATGTGTCCCTCAAAATCCAGTATGTTGGAAACTTAATCCCTATGCAACAATGTTGGGAGGTGTTTGGGTCACAAGGGCTCTGCTCTTTCGAATAGTTTAATACTGTTTTAAAAGGGCTTGACGGCAGAAGTTGGGTTCTTTTTTGCCCTTCCATCTTCTGCCACGTGAGGACTCAGCAAGAAGGCCCTTGCCAGATGACAGTGCCTTGATCTTGAACTACTCAGCCTCCAGAGCTGTGAGAAGAAAGTTTATGTTCTTTATAAATTACCCAGTCTTAGGTATTCTGGTATAGCAGCACAAAATGAACTAAGACAGTATTAGTTTGATTGTGGCCTTAAAGCCTGGGCATGGAGGTATTCCAACTGCTTGGATTGAGGGCTGCTCAGGGCTGAGTGTCAGACCTAGGAGGTGGCAGAAGAAGCAGCTGTGTGTATGTGTGTGTCCCAGATAAGCATCAGTAAGAAACCCATGGCATTGGTAAGATTATCCTGAATGACCATGCTCCTCTCCTCTTCCCTGTTACCACTCTATCTTTCCCTCAAACTGGAATATTAATGTCGTGTTCTATTTCTCCAATGCCTTGCTCTAAGCTAGCTGTTAATTAATTCCTCTGAAAAATTTGTCTGATGACTACTTAAGAATCAGTTTCCAGGGTATTTTTATAGAGAAAAAAAAGATTTTATTTTATAAAAGAAACAAAATAAAAGATTACTCTTGTAACCTTTTTTGATTACAAGAGTAATGAAAGCTTCTATAGACATTTTGAAAGAAAAAATAAAAAAGCTAAAAACCAATGATAATCCCAGCCTCTCAGAAGCAGCTCTCTTAACATTATGATGTATCAGTATGAAGTCTTTTTTTATTTTATTTTATTTTATTTTATTTTATTTTATTTTATTTTATTTTTTGATACGGAGTTTCATACTGTCACCCAGGCTGGAGTGCAATGGCACGATCTTGGCTCACTGCAACCACCACTTCCTGGGTTCAAGCGATTCTCCTGCCTCAGCCTCCCAAGTAGCTGGGACTATGGGTGCACGCCACTGCGCCCAGCTAATTTTTTGTATTTTTAGTAGAGATGGGGTTTCACCTTGTTGGCCAGACTGGTCTCAAACTTCTGACCTCGTGATCCGCCCTCCTCAGCCTCCCAAAGTGCTGGGATTACAGGCGTGAGCCACCGCGCCCAGTCTGAAGTCTTTTTTTAAATTGCATATATGCACAAGTGTGTGTGTGTGTGTGTGTGTGTGTGTGTCAGGATTGGTTGTATTCATATCTAAGATTTTATCTTAATATGTTGTATCACATAAGAATCAAAGGATCAAAGGCTCTTTGAAGTCAGAAAGTCCCTACCTCCCACCCCAAAACATGAAATTAATTCAGCTTAACAATATCGAGTGAGTTCTCTCCTATGTTACCCTACTAAGCACTGGTACAAAGGAAGAATGAAGTGGAAACATGCTGACATCACCATATAGAGACCCCAAAAGAGCGTCCTTGTGTGTTTGTGCACAAATCAAGTGAGAAACTGTAAAAAGGTGGCATTGGGAAGAAGTGGTCGGTAGCAGAATAGGACTGTGGGGGTGCCCACCCCATCCACCTGACCCTACCTGGCAAAGCAATGAAGCATGCTTTCCCAGAAGAGAGGGTGGTGTAGAAACCCCCACTTCAGTCCCCTCCTGCACAGAATAAATTCTCCATCAAAAGGAGATGTGTCCTCAGTAATAAGTGTCTTTTGCAAAGAGCACATCCCCTGCACAATTTATTCTTAGGTTCTACCTAGTATCTGGCCTGTCTCGTAGATAACAAGCATAGTATCGTGTACTGTGTGCGGACAGGTAGAATTCACATCTCCCTTGAGATTTGGGAGCTTCTGAATCCAGGAGTAGTTCATCTCAGCTTTATTTTGTTCTTTACTGAAAAAATAAAGCATTCTGGATGTGGCTATGGCATACAGTAATATATAGCAGGCAGAGGAGACACAAACAAAGATTACTGCCTTAACAAAGACGCTGGTATCGCCCCTCTTTCTGCTGAGCTCCGTTTGACTGTGAAATGTTTCAAGGAGAGAGGCTAGGGTGATGGCTCATGAGATATTATGTTAATGAAAAGCAGGATAAATGCGCAAATGATTTGCATAGAAGGAACCTGACCCAGCTGATATTTGAAGAGGAAATCCTGGGGGAGGTGTCCCACATAATGGGCCTTCCTTTGTCAGCCCTGGATCTGAAAGAAGTATCTGAGCCTAGACAAACAAGTTCACAGTTTCTCTCTCACCCGGTGAGCGTTTGCAAGGCTCCATACCAGTGTTTCCAATCAGAGCAATGATTCTGCAATTGTGTGTGTACTTGTACTAATGTTTGCTCTAGTAATGACTAATAATGGCTGGGGCACTGCCCCTGGAGGCCGGGGACGGAGCCAGCCGCCCGTGTGTGCAGATGTTCGTGGTTCTGAGCTCAGCCTGCTCAGGACAGTGTAGGAAAAAAAGGATTCCTGAACCACTGTGATCTTACACAATCATATTGAGGCTTTCTCCTGCTGGGTGTCCTTCAAGTTGTCCAGTTCTAAGGAGAATTTCACCCCCGCTCCCAAGCCTGCACTCCTGCATCCCCAGCTAACACCAGGGCGTAAGGCTCAGGACAAGGTCAGGTGGTGGTAATGCTGACGGAGCTGAGGTAGGGCGTTCAGGTCTTGCCAAGAGGGTTTCTGGACCTTATAAGGTACGCAAGGCCCCAGACCCTTTCCACCATCGTTCTCTCCAAGGGAAATGCCACCTTACATGTGAGTCAATACAATTCAGGGTACTTATGGGAACAAAAGTGTTCTCACCCATATCTCCCTTCAGACTGGATTTAGGGTAACAGAAAAGAAGGGCAGCGATGTTGCTGAGTGTCTACTCTGTGCTGGGTACTGCGCTAGTGCTTTATTCTCTAAATTCTTCAAGCAATGGCCAGGCATGGTGACTTACGCTTGTAATCCCAGCACTTCGGGAGGCCGAGGTGGGCAGATCACCTGAGGTCAGGAGTTCGAGACCAGCCTGGCCAGCATGGCAAAACCCCATCTCTACTAAAAACAAAAAAATTAGCCGGGCATGGTGGTGCATGCCTGTAGTCCCAGCTACTCGGGAGGCTGAGGCAGGAGAATTGCTTGAACCCAGGAGGTGGAGGTTGCAGTGAGCCAAGATTGCACCACTGCACTCCAGCCTGGGTGAGAGAGCAAGACTGTCAATCAATCAATCAATCAATTTAGCCTGGCTCCAGCTCCGTGCTCCTCCCCACATTTATTCTTCCATCACATCCACGTCTGTGGAGCACTGCCTGTCTTCCAGACATTCAGGACTGCCAGGGGTGAACTAAACATTGGGTTTGAAGTCCACTGGCAGAACAGGGGTCCCCCACAGAACCAGATGTGTAATGACGGGTCTGAGCTGTGCTGGGAGGAAGCACGAGGGGTACTGAGAGAGGAGGTTGCACTCCTGACTTGGATGGGGCCCTGGGTTTGGATTGGACTGGCGCGGGGAGTTAACCAGGTGAAGAGCTGTGGGAGCAGATTCCCAGGCCCAGACCCCAGAAGAATGAGAGGACACGGGGGGCCTGGGACAGAGGGAGGCTGATGGTCCTGCAAAGGGGGCACAGCCTGATGGCTTTTTAAAGATTTGGGCCTCATGCTACCTGCAGTCATACAATCAGACAAGGGTTTTTGCAAAGAACATTCTAAAACCAGTGTCCATCAATGGATGAACAGATATGCAAAATGTGGAATATGATTTAGCCTTAAAAGCAAAGGAAATCCTGTCACATGCTATGACTGGATAAACTCTGAGAACATCATGCTATGCCAGTCACAAAGGGATAAGCACTGCAAGATTCCACTTAATGTGAGGTACCGGAGCAGTCAGGTTCCTAGAGACAGAAAATAGAACGGTGGTGGCCGGTGGCTGGGGAAGGCAGGAATGGGGAGTGGTTGTTTAATGAGCACAGAGCTTCTATTTGAGAAGATGAAGGGAGTTCTGGAGATGGATCATGGTGCTGGTTGCACAACAATGTAAATGTTCTTAATACCACTGAACTTCAGCTTAAAAATGGTTAAAACGGTAAATGTTATGTTATGTGTATTTTAACCAATTTTTATAAACAAAGAACATCCTAGCTGCCAAATGGAGAACAGATTAGAAGGAGGGTTAGATCGTGAAGAACAGAACCAGATATGACGCTTTCAGGAGTGCAGGTGAGAGAAGTACTGTATTCATCTCCTTAGGTAGGAATCCCCACCGAAAAATTCCTCAGGGGATGCTCTCTGTTTTCCACAATGTCTGATTGGTGTTTGTTCCAATGGAGGCTGCCTCTTTCAACCATGAGCTCCTGTACAAACCCAGCAGAGGGTTGGAGCTCTGTAAACTAGGGACATCTGAGCTTCCACGGCATGCTGGTGGCTGTCTTTACCTGTCAGGTGGGCTGGGGCTGAGCCTGGCTATGTTTGTCATCGTAGGCCTTTGAGGATGAAAGCAAAAGACTGTGACTGGGATCCCCAGCGAATCACCTGGGACAAGTCCCTTCTACACTTTTCAGGCTTCTGGCAATTTAAATATAAAAGTGACTAAGTGATGCCGGTCGTGGGAGGGTACCCAGACATGGGCGTGTGGGACATTTGACTTCCGGAGCCTCACTAGACCTTCTTGGGTCTATGTTCCAGGAGGAGGAGGCCCTTCCCAGGCAGCACCCCTTTCCACCTCTGTGTCCCTGACCAAGACCTGAGGTGTGTCATGGTGGCCATGCTCTCCTGGGATGTTTTCGCTAGGGAGTATCTGAGGCTGGTCCCTGACCGTGAGACAGTAGGTAAGTGGAAGTAAATACCGTACCAGCTTAAAAACGCATATATGAGACTTGGTCTCATAGAAGGGTAATGTTCTGATTCATAAACAAGTGTGTGTCGAGTCTTGGGTAATTCCCTTCAGCCCTGCTGCCCTTCCCCATTCTAATGAAACCATAAGGCTGTCTCTTTTTTTGAGACAGTCTCACTCTGTTGCCCAGGCGGGAATGCATTGGTGGATCTCGACTCACTGCAACCTCCACCTCCTGGGTTCAAGTGATTCTTCTGCCTCAGCCTCCTGAGTAGCTGGGATTACAGGCGCACACCACCACACTCAACTGATTTTAGTTTTTGTTTTTTTTTTTTTTTTTTTAGTAGAGACGGGGTTTCACCATGTTGGCCAGGTTAGTCCCGAACTCCTGACCTCAAGTGATCCGCCCACCTTGGCCTCCCAAAGTACTGGGATTACAGGTGTGAGCCACTGTGCCCATAAGGCTGTCTTTATCTCAGGAGTAGATGAAGCAGCAGGAAAGCTGAGGCCTCTGTTTCAGAAGCCACACATCTGTGTATCAAATGCCACGGTCATGAAAAACTCAGGCCTTAAATCCCAGATTTGGAAGCAAAGTGAGCAGTCACCGCCAGTTGTCCATACTCTGGAAGGGATAATGATGTATTTGGCTCAGGAAGGAAGAGAGTCAGAGAGTCTGAGCCCTTCACCAACCGGTTCTGGCCATTGGCAAACCATGTCACCTATCTGGGCCTATTTCTTCATCTGTACAAAAATCCAGGAGGTCATGTACTACCCCTAAATCCAGGGGGACACACACTACCCCTAGATCTAGGGGGTCACAAGACGCTCCCAAATCTAGGGGATCATACACTATCCACGCAAGCCAGACGCTTGTCCATGGACCGTGAAGCTGGAAAACCCTCAATGGAACCGTTCTTTCCAGCTCTGATACCCTGAGTCTCTCCCCGACATATCTGCACTTCCTGCAAATTGGAGCCCAATTCTTGCCTCCACATGGATGCCACCTTTGCTGGAAGGGCAGTGTGGGGTAGTGGGAAGGACACAGACAGCATCGGGGGTCAGACAGAGGCAGGTTTAGAAATCTGAGCCAATCACACGTTGGCTTTGTGACATCAGGCAAGCTATTTAACATCTCTGAGCCCTGATTCCTCATCTGAAAAATCAAGATAAACAATATCTTTCAGGGCTATCTTCAGGATGAGAAATAAAATGGAAACCATCCAGCACAGTGCCAGACACACATAAACGGTAGCATTAAGGCATATTGGTTAAATCCACTTCCATCACCCCTAGCTGTGAGATGACTGGCAAGCACTAAATAAAAATTAGTATTAGCTGTTATTGGGGCAGGGTTCTAGTTCTGCACACAGGTTAAGAGGGAGTTCTTATTTTCAAGTGGGTTTTAAGGACAGCAGCCATAAATCAAAGTGCATTATGGTGCTCCAAGTTGACAAAGAGAGTACAGGAAACAATTGAAAGAGCAGATGTCACAAGTAGTCGTCATTTTATACAGACAAGACTTCTTCAGTAAGCCCAAAACTTCCTTCCCGCCCAATAATCTCAGTGTCTTCTTTTGGGAAAGAATTGTTTCAGCTCTTGGGTTCTGTGCCCACAAAGTCATGTGAGAAGAAGCATGTCGTTTCCAATAAAGAAGCCCAGGTTAAAACCTGGGACCTCCCCATCCATGATGTGGCCATCCACAGTGGCTGGGTTTCTACCGGGACAGCTGGTGGTTAATGCTATCTCGTCATTGGGGCCTATGTGAATTGGTGCTCCAGGGTGCTCCAGGTGCACACCACAGAGGGGTGCTACTCCAGCCAACCCCCAAAGGCCTCTGCTGGTAACCCATCAAACCAATCTGGTTCAACTTTTATTTAACAAACCTGTGTTTTTCAGTTGCCACGGGCTCCCAGGTTGAAGATCACATAACCTGAGCATGCTCAGATGAACTAAGCATGTAACCACTGGCGGACCTAAGTGCTTAAGGAGCTGGGATTGAGTTAAGATGCAAACATTCCATGGCTGGATCCAGTCAGATCATGCTTCCTGGCATCACCTCATTGCAAGATCCCATCAGATCACACCTCTTTACCTTGTGCTTATAAAAACCCAAACCAGCACCCAGCTCAGGGAGATAGCTTTGAGCATAGCCCCCTGTCTCCTTGTCAGTCAACTCACACTAAACCCTTCTCACAGCCAAACCCCAGTGACTCAGTGTTTGGCTTTCTGTTGCACACAGGCAAACGGACCCACTTTGGTTTGATGACATGCTTTGCTTCCAACGAGCAGTGCACAGGTCTGGGCCAGCCTCCCAGATGAGTCCTCAGCAGAGCTGCTCACCCTTTAACACAGATTCTGACTTTGTAGATTGGGGATTGCAGAGCCTGAGAGTCTGCAGTTCTCATGAGCTTGTAGGGGGTGCCCATGGACCCAGAGTCCTTATGGGGGAGATGGCTCTTTCTTGAGACTCTCCTAGATGAGTCCCAGGCAATCCAGGCAGAGGGGAGGCCCTGGAGCTGCCTTGGCCATGCTGCAGAGACCATGGGAACTCCACGTTAGTACTAGCATACTGGGTATTCTCAATCAAAAAAAGAAAGGAGGCAATGGCTCACACCTGTAATCCCAGCACTTTGGGAGGCCAAGGTGGGAGGATCACTTGAGACCAGCAGTTAGAGACCAGCCTGGACAACATAGGGAGACCCTCATTTCTCCAAAAAGCAAAAAATTAGCCAGTCATGGTGGCACACCCTGTGGTCCCAGCTACTCAGGAGGCTGAGGTGGGAGGATCACTTGAGCCCAGGAGATCAAGGCTGCAGTGAGCCATGACTACACCACTGCACTCCAACCTGGATGACACAGTGAGACCCTGTCTCAAAAAAAGAAAGAAAGAAAGAAAAAATAAATAAATCTCAAAGGATTTAAGGAAATGGATGTGTTTTCAAGGCTAAAATAAAGCTATTTTGGAGGAAGTTCTACCTTCTAAGCATCTTTAAAGGTCACCCATTCAACTATTTAAAAAAAAAACAAAAAAAACAGAATCCCAGCCGTTTCTGGTCTTTTTTTTTTTGTTACCCCTCCCAGGAGAAGAAACTGGAAGACAAGATTCCCGGCCCCCTTTTCCACTTCTCCTGCAGTGCTTCCATCACACTGAGGGCGATGAACAATCTGTATCCAGACAGACCCCTCTCAGTCCCTGGTTAGCGGGAGGGGTGGCTACTGGGCTGAATTCAGATCTGTGTGATTCCAGAGTAGGACCGCCTTCCTTCTAAGGCCAACTGTCCTGTCTTCTTTTCTGCAACCTTTGCTCCTTTTATTTTGCTTATTCTAGACAGGTTTGTTCTGTCACCTAGGCTGAAGTGCAGTGGTGCAATCACAGCTTACACTACAGCCTTGACCTCCTGGACTCAAGTGATCCTCCCACCTCAGTCTTCTAAATATCTGCTCCACAGGAACACACCACTGAGAGGTGACAATGTGCTAGCAGCCCTCACTCTCAGCGCCTCCTCGGCCTTCGGCCTCGGCGTCCACTCTGGCGGTGCTTGAGGAGCCCTTCAGCCCGCCACGGCACCGTGGGAGCCCCTCTCTAGGCTGGCTGAGACCGGAGCCTCCTCCCTCTGCCTGAGGGGAGGTGTGGAGGGAGAGGCGCGGGCGGGAACCCGGGCTGCTTTCCCAGGCGGGTGTGAGTTCCGGCGCCGGTGCGGGTTCGGTGGGCCCCGCACACAGAGCGGCCGGCCCAGGGCCGTGAGGGACTTAGCACCCGGGCCAGCAGCTTCGGAGGTGGTGCCAGGTACCCCAGCAGTGCTGGCCCGCCGGTGCCGCACTCAAATTCTCGCTGGGCCTTAGCTGCCTCCCCGCCAGGCAGGACTGGGGACCTGCAGCCCTCCGTGTTTGAGCTCCTCCCACTGCGGTGGGCTCCCGCGGGGCCTAAGCCTCCCCAACGGGCACTGCCCCCTGCTCCATGGCGCCCGGTCCCATCGACAGCCCAAGGGCTGAGGAGTGCTGGCGCGGCTGGGGACTGGCGGGCAGCTCTGCCTGCAGCCCAGGTGCAGGATTTACTGGGTGAAGCCAGCTGGGCTCCTGAACTGAATGGGGACTTGGATAACTTTTATATCTAGCCGGAGGATCGTATGTGCACCAATCAGCACTCTGTGTCTAGCTCAGGGTTTGTAAATACACCAGTCAGCACTCTGTGTCTAGCTCAGGGTTTGTGAATACACCAATTTGTACTCTGTATCTAGCTAACCTAGTGGAGACGTGGAGGACTAGCACTCTGTGACTCTGTGTCTAGCTCAAGGATTGTAAATGCACCAATCAGCACCCTGTATCTAGCTCAGGGTTTGTAAATACACCAATCACTACTCTGCATCTAGCTCAAGGTTTGTAAATACACCAATTGGTACTCTGTGTCTACCTAACTCTGTATCTAGCTAACTAGCCCTCTGTGACTCTGTGTCTAGCTCAAGGATTGTAAAGGCGCCAGTCAGTACTCTGTCAAAACGGACCAATCAGCTCTCTGTAAAGTGGACCAATCAGCAGGATGTGGGTGGGGCCAGATAAGGGAATAAAAGCAGGCTGCCGGCACCAGCAGTGGCATCCTGCTCAGGTGTTTATCAGGGTTTGGAGATTTTGTTCTTTCATTCTTTGCAATAAATCTCGCTGCTGCTCACTCATTGGGTCCACGCTGCCTTTTTAACACTGTGAAGGTCTGCAGGTTCACTGCTGAAGCCAACGAGACCTTGAACCCACCAGGGAAGAAGGAACAACTCCAGACGCGCTGCCTTTAAGAGCTGTAACACTTACCGGGAAGGTCTGCAGCTTCAATACTGACAGCGAAACCACCCACCAGAAGGAAGAAGCTTTAGCCATATCTGAATGTCTGACGGAACAAACTCTGGACACACCATCTTTTAAGAGCTGTAACACTCACTGCAAGGCCCGTGGCTTCATTCGTGAAGTCAATGAGACCAAGAGCCCACCATATTCCGGACACACCACCATGCCGGGCTAAATTTTAAATTTGTAGAGGTGGAGTATCCCTATGTTGCCCAGGCTGGTTTCAAACTTCTGCCCCCAAGCAATTCTTGCGCCTTAGCCTCCCAAAGTGATGCAATTACAGACGTGAGCCACTGTGCTCAGCTTGCAACATTTAGTCTTTTGTTGATTATTTTGAAAACTTCTGTGTTTAATACAGGCTGGGCACAGTGACTCACACCTGTAATCCCAGCACTTAAAGAGGCCAAGGCAGGTGGATCACTTTAAGTCAGGAGTTATGGACCAGCATGGCCAACGTGGTGAAACCCTATCTCTATTAAAAACAAAGATTAGCTGGGCTTGGTGGTGCATGCGTGTAACTTCAACTACTCAGGATGCTGAGGCACCAAAATCACTTCAACCCGGAAGGCAGAGGTTTCAGTGAGCTGAGACTGCACCACACTCCAGCCTGGGAGACAGGGCAAGACTCCATCTCAAATAAGTAAGTAACACAGAATATTCCAACCAATTCTTTAAAAAATTAAAGTGATGATTGGTTATAATTGAATTCCATGCTATTTTTTAATAGGCTTTATTTTTTTATAGCAGTTTTAGGTTCATGGCAAAATTGTACAGAGTTCCCATATAGTGTTGACCCCATTACTCACAGCCTTCCTTTCTACCATCATCTTGCAGAGTGGTGCATTTATTACAATCCATGAACCTCCATTGACACATTATCATCCAGAGTCCATAGTTTACATTAGGGTTCACTCTTGGTGTTGCACGTTATTGGTTCTGGCAAATTCGTATGTATCTACCATTAGAGTGTTCTACAGAACAGTACTACTGCAGTAAAAATTCCCTGTGCTCTGCCTATTCATCCCTCCCTTCTCCCTAACCCTAGGCAACCACTGATCCTTTTATTGCCTCCATAGGTTTGCCTTTTCCAGAATGTCACATAGTAGGAAAGCAACCCCATGCTATTTTGTTAACTAGTTTTCGTTGCTGATGTAAGCCAGGAACGAAAATGAAATTGGCAGCTCCAAGCTGACCTGACATTGGGACAGTTGCTCATTCTCTTTATGCTTCAGTTTCCTCATCCATAAAATGAAAGGGGTGGCGAGCTGAACTCAGACGTGCCTCAGCACTCAAGGTTGGTACAAATTAGTTTAACTCTCGAAGGCAGGACCGGTAACATTCTTCTAATCCCAGCTGCCAAAACAGGATTTGAAACGTAGTAGGTGCTCAGTAACTGAATAGTGAGTGAATTTTATTTACATTTTTAGTTTAATGGTCATAATGTATCCAAACATTAAAGAAATTGATATTGAAATCTATATGAATTGATACCTCCAGAGAGTTTGGCTATAAATTTCAACATGACCCTTTATTCTAATTGTAAATATAAATTAAACTCTACTAAATTTCTCTACCAAACAGTGCAATTATCAAAGGTACAAATGCATCACAAGAATAATCTGTGTGATTAATAATTCACGTGATTAAATGTCAGAAAGATGTGGATTTTGTTTAGGGGCTACTAAACCATTACCATTTTACAAAGAAAGCAAACTGGATAAAACTCACTTAGCTCATCCCTGGGATTACAGACATAATTATATAAATAAATCTCACATCACTGATGTTTCACAAAATTAAGATTCAGTAAGTAAGTACTTTCCACAACCTTTATAAGTTATTTTCATAAGTTTCTAATAGGATTGGTGGACACAGTTCTTTCTTGGCCCTGCCCTAAACTATATAATGAATCTATCATAGACAACTGGTATACTTCAGGTTTGAGCATGTATTTGCATTGCCATTGGAAATAGCCCTTTCTTGGTCAGTTTTTGGAACTAGGTTCCTGAGATAAACCATCACGGTCTTTGTCTACATGGTTATGAAACTGACCCATTCGTCCCAGAGACAGTTCTTTTGGATAAACATAGAAATGGACCTTTCTGGCTGGGTGCAGTGGCTCACACCTATAATCCCAGCATTTTGGGAGGCCGAGGTGGGAGAATTTCTTGAGCTTGAGGGTTTGAGACCAGCCTGGGCAACATGGCAAGACCCCATCCCTACTAAAAATACAAAAAAAAAAAAAAAAAAAAGTAGCTGGGTGTAGTGATGTGTACCTGTGGTCCCAGCTACTTAGGAGGCTGAGGTGGGAGGATAGCTTGAGCCCAGGGGCCAGAGGTTGCATTGAGCCAAGATCCTGCCACTGCACTCCAGCCTGGGTGACAAGGTGGGTCTTTAAAGCTTGAAATTTACATTTGCTTTATCTTAGTTCCTTCCTCAGGAAAGGACCCCCAGGCTTCTCAAAAAGTATCAAAGATCTCAGCCTCACCAGATCATTGCATCCAGACAATGAGAGCCAGGCCCCTCCTTAGTTCCTGTTTTCTAACACATTGTTACATTTCTTCCCTGCTACAGAAACTCCTAATTTTAGTAGGTCAGGGAGATGGATTTGAGACTGATCCACCGTCTCCCTCCTGTCTCCTTGCCTACAGCACCCAATTAAAGCCTTCTTTTTTGGCAGTAATCGTCTCAGTCATTGGCTTTCTGTGCAGCCAGCAGCAGGCCCTAAACAGAACCCCAGACATTTCAGTAAGTTACTCTTTTTTTACTACTTTTTGCCATCACATTCTTGCATTTTGTATTTCTTCACTTAACATTATAACATAACGCTTCTATATTACACAGTGCTCACGTTTAGAGAAGAAGGCCTTTTTACTGCCTTCTACTGAACCAGCCACTCATAGTACTTGCCAATCTCCATGGCCTCTGCTGAACATTCTGTCTGATGGCCCCCAGTCAGGGACACTGGAGGACCGGAGGCTGTGCTCTGGTGTACACCCTCACACTTCTGCCTTCACCTGTTGGACTGTCTTCTAACCAGAAGTCTGTTGTGTTTGTCCCCATACCTGTTCTTGCCATCATATTTGACTTTATAATTGCTAAATTTAATTAAATACTACATAAACCATTAAAATGTGAATGCAAA